>NW_027270187.1:101055-189440 GCF_030848805.1 Temnothorax longispinosus | reverse complement strand
TACATTTCGAGCTCACAATCATTTCATTAAACTTAATATATGCCTATCCTTGTCTAATTCTCTTTTCCTTAATTTTCTCTTTTTCCTTCCAGAGCTTCCTCAGTGTATTCCACTTTTTGTACTATCTAACACATCATTCCATATCCTATTAATTATTTCAACGTAATTCTTACCTAAAATCCTAAACCAGTCTTTGATCATATCACATACGACACATACTACGTTTACGCGAGCGTTACTTCTGTAGTAACTTACAATATATCACTCGTTTACGCGGAGTAAATTATCGTAAGTTACTACAAAATCCCGTTTACGCGAAGGAAAATCCCGTTTACGCGAAGGAATTATCATAAGTTACTACAGAAGTAACGCTCGCGTAAACGTAGTAACAGTCTGTTATATAATGATTAATACTGTCCTCGCCTTGTCCGCAAAACACACACCTCTTCCTTTAACCAATATTTATTCCTATCCTCCATGTTTCCGCATCTTACTCTTATTGTTAGTAGTGCTCTAACATTATCTCCTGAATTGCCTTTCCCCAAGTGTAACCCCCTCAAATATTTCGGATCTTCTATAGTTCTTTCCAGTTCCTTATATTTCTTGTTATATTTAGCTTCCCTTATCATGCTTTCCTCTATTTGCTTTTGCACTTCCCTATCTCTATTTCTTAACTCCGCCTTTAAATCCCTCCTCTATGCCCCACCCATTTCTATTACCCCATAATATCTCGCTCTCTCTCTCACTACTGTACATGTCCATCCACCCACTGGTTTCCTTCTCAATACTTTTTCACCCACCTATCTTTTCCCATATCCCTTATCCTCTCTTCATATCTCACCGCTCTTATCCCCAAATCTTTCCATCCCATATGCCATCACTCTCTGTACCAAATACCTAAACAGCCACCATCTTTTAACACAATCATCCCTACAGATTCTTTCCCCCAATCCCAACGTTTTGCTGGCCGCCACTCTACCTTTAATGCGTAAATCTTTTATATGGTCTTTGTAATTACCTTTACTATTAAATACAAAACCTAAATACTTAAATATCTGTAAACAATTGTGTATAAGAAGGCATCAAGCCGTAACAAGATGTAACAAGTGTTAGGTTCTTTAATCAAGTAAGTAATTTACAGACGTTTCGGCCAATATCGAGCCATCCTCAGTGTGAGAAAAAGAAATTAACGGAGACAAGATAATATATTATGAAAATTTTGTAGAACGCACATCACGCAATCGTTATGTCATTACTGTCGTAAATTAAAACTTAATTCTAAATGTAAGAACACTATCTATCTGTATCACATAAGTTTCGCGTGGTAAGAACTTAAATTCTACAGAGTATAAGAACGCTATTTATCTGTATCGCACGAGCACTGTAAATGAAAAAGAACCGTCAGAAGTCATTGAGAGCAAAAACGTTATGTAAGTTATACGTACATCCTTAAACAAGCCCTTTGGTGTTCTGTGTAGAGCGTCATGATGTTAATGTTATCGTGTTTCGGTGCCGAATGTGGCCGATTGCGTTTAGTCGCTTGCGTATTGGTATTCCGGAGATGGAAAGGCTGCGAAGAAAACGACCGCCAAGAAGGTTCCAGAAAGCCCGAAGAAGGCAGCTCCCAAAACCGCCGCCGCCAAAACCGCCGTGAAGAAGGGCAAAGCTGCCTCTTACAGTATTTCCTTCCCTTCCAATAAATCCATGAAGTGGTCTCTCCAAACCTCCTTACTTATATCTGCCTCCTTTTAAGTTTTCTTCTTCCTCTTCCTATTTATAAATCTCCAAACCTCCGTAGCATTTTTTAAATTCTTTAGTTCCACTTCTTCCTTCTCTCTGTTTCCTTTTTGCCAACTCCCTCAACTTTCTTCTTTCCTTCAGATATTTCTGTCTTCCTGCCTTATCCCTTCTCCACTTCCCTTTTCTTTCTTAAGCATTGCCTGTCCCAATCCTTGTGTCCTAACTCATACCTCTTTGTAACCAACTTCTTTCTTATCATTGCCTCCTGGATTATACCTTTGAGTTTATCCCATTTTTTCTCTATTGTACTCTGCCTATTCTCCCTCCATATAATGCTTCCCGTGTTTGCCTTATAACTTTTAATTGCATCTCCATCCCAGCAGATTTTCCATTTCGTAACTTCTCTTCCTTCCACCTCTTCATTCTGCTTTTCTCTTTTCTTCTTCTTTCGTCTATCTTCACTGTCAGGGGCATGTGGTCCGAGTCCACCCTGTCCCCTACCTTAAATTCTTTCACTTTTACTACGTTTACGCGAGCGCCACTTCTGCAGCAACCTACGACAATTCACTCGTTTACGCGGAGTGAATTATTTATCGTAAATTACTACAAAATCCCGTTTACGCGGAGGAATTATTGTAAGTTACCACAGAACCAACGCTCGCGCAAACATAGTATTTGTCTAACGCACCTTCGCTACAAAATACAATATATTCTTTTATATATTATTTTATATATGAACAAATGTGTAAACATTTGGTATATTGTCAGGATATATATATAGATTTATTTCTGGTCTCAAGAGATATACATTTCACTTCTTCTTGTCGTCAAATCTCAAATAATACAATGTCCATTTATCTCACCATTATCACATAATACAAGGTCCGTTTCTATTTCCATTATCATATAACGCTTTCAGTCTTACTACCGTTACTTCATATTCTCACACTAACTTCTTCTCTACTTTCTCACTTTCTATACATGTTGTCTCTTTGCTAGCTACTTCGCGACTGCTCCTTCCTTATACTCCTAAATCATACTCGTCTCACATTTGTCGCTAGCGCCAACTATTCTACGTCACCTCTCGCAAACTGTGGAATTCCTACATCCCCGCGTCGATAACTTACTCTATTTATTCTGCCGCTTACAGCTCGGCCATCCTGACATTATAGTTCGTCCCGAACTATTCATCTGTACATATTTATATATATAAATTATTTATCATCCTATACGAATGAACGTTCAATGGTTAATAGCCTTATATACTAACGCAAATTTATATATCCTCCGATACCTGTGATGCCACTTTGGTTATTCTTATCCATGGTTTTATTTTATCAGCTGACAAGATAGTATTTAAAGGTTTCTGAGTAAGACTATATCCAGGTATATCCGTTACAACATATCTATTCTTTCGCAGCACTCGAGCAATCTGATATGGACCCTTGAATTTTGGAAATAATTTTTGATTTATGCCCGGTTTATGTTGCAGCACTTTAATTAAGATTAAATCACCCTCTTTATATATTGTTGGTTTCTTATGTCGTTTATCATATTGATTTTTATTATATTCCTGAACCGCACTATTAACTAATTTTGCTGTATCTCTAGCCTTATTACGTTCCTGATCAATATTTCTATCAATTGCAATCAACTCATCCATAAATCGTCGAAGATCCTTATCTGATTGATTCTTTTGATCATACCCTAAAAATACCATACTAGGTGTAGCATTTATTGACTTATGAAAGGTATTATTTAAAATATACTGTACTCTACCGAGTTTTCTAGACCAATCACTCAGATCCTCAATAACCTTAGATAGAGTTGTTTTCAAAAACCTATTTACACGTTCTACCGCGCCATTTGCCCAAGGTGAGGCAACTGCTGTCTTTATATGTTTAATACCATTTTCTTGTGCAAACTGGGCAAACACACTAGAAGTAAACGCTGTTCCGCGATCACTAACTATCCTTTCCGGACATCCAAATAAATTGCTCAAAGCTGTAAGGTGCGCTACAGTGTGATCCGAAGATACTGATTTACACGGATATAACCAGACAAATTTAGTATATGCATCCACAACTACCAGAATATACTTATATTTTTCCGCAGTCTCTTCTAAAGGACCAAAATGATCCGCGTGTATCGTATGCATAGGAACGGGTACAATATCAACAAGCTCCATTTCTCCTTCCGTTTTTCCCGCAGCAATAGTGTTACTAAGACATTTTATACAACTTTCTATATATTGTTTAACTCTTATCTTCATACAAGCGAACCAATAGTACTTGAGAATTCCCTGAATAGTTTTGTCAATGCCAACGTGACCCATTTCATCGTGATGAATTCTAATGACATTATTTACCATATTATCTGGAACAACAAATAATTGCTTATCTTGATAGTTTCTAAAGACCAGACCATTAACTAGTGAAAAATACTTGTTTTCTTTCATCTCCAACTCTGATGCAATTTCTTTTAATTTAGGATCAGTCAATTGTTTATACATGATTTCATCTTCTACTGATATATTATTAACAATCATCACATTTCGACTCAGAGAATCCACATGTACCATCTTTTTGGATATACGGTGTATCAAATCATACTGATAATTTTGTAAAAATAAGCTCCACCTCGCAATTCGTGGATTAATATTGATTTTTTTCATCGCCATGACCAGAGAATTACAATCCGTTACAATTTTAAATTTAATGCCCTGCAAATATACATGGAATCGCTCTACTGCTTTTACTATTGCTAAAGTCTCTAACTCAAAGCTATGATAATTTCTTTCGCAATCAGTTGTTGATTTACTGAAATATGCTATCGGACCAAAATATCCGTCGCTCTGTTTCTGCAACAGTATCGCACCAAAACCATGACTACTAGCGTCTGTGTGAAGCTCCGTTTCTGCACCCGGATTATAAATTCGCAAAACCGGCGGAGATACTAACTCCCTTTTCAACTGTTCCAATGCATTTTCGCAGTTAGCATCGAAATCAAACTGAGCTCCTTTCTTAAGTAAATTTTGTAAAGGCTTCGTTTTTAGCGCAAAATCTTTAATAAATCTACGGAAAAAATTACATAAACCTAAGAATCCTTGAAGTTCTCTTACATTACTGGGTATTGGATAATCTGTTATTGCTTGAACGTGTCTCTTACTCATTGTGATGCCATCTCGTGTTACCAAGTAACCAAGGTATTCTATTTCATGTTTCAAAAATGAGCACTTTGATAAATTTAACTCTAGATTATATTTTTTAAGAATGATTAGAACCTGTTTCAAAATATCCAAATTTTCTTGAATATCGACCGTAGCTATCAATAAATCATCGATATATACCATCAATTTCTTTTTTAAGGTTAGCTCCCGGAATATATATAATATGCGCTTCTGGAATTCAGCTGGCGCTTCAGAGAAATCAAAAGGTAGCCTCGTATACTCATACTGCCCATTGTATGTTGCAAATGCGAAATATTTGGTGCAATCAGGATCTATTGCGATTTGATGAAATCCATCCCTTAAATCCAATTTAGTGAAATACTTCTTTCCATATAATTCATCCAATTGATCATCGATGATAGGGAAAGGGTACTTCTGCGGGTAGATTCTTTGGTTTAAAGGTCGGAGATCCACACACATTCTCCTCCTCCCATCCCCTTTTGGCACTAATACAACACGGGCACAATATGGAGATATGCTAGGCTTTATAATATTCCGTTTGAGAAGATCATCAATGATGTTATCCAACTCTCTCTTTTCAATCTCTGACATTCGTCTAGGCGCATATCGAAATAATGAATTATCCTTTAAATGAACTTTAGCACAATAGTCATCTACAGGTTCAATCTTCAAACTGTCCACCGAGTCAAAAACATCTATCACTTGTTTCCTTAACGCAAGAGGCATATCCTGTTCCAAATTACTACTAATATCATATTTATTTTGTTTTTCTATAATATCAATATTAAAACAGTGAATAAATTCTATAGTTTCTTTGTCAACTTCAAACTTATAACTACCATTTTGATAAATTAATTTCAAATTTGCATTTTGGAAAAATTGTCTACCCAGTAATAAATCGTACTTCATGGTGCAATCCTGAACTCCCGGGAAAAAATATTCATATCTGATCATATATGATCATATATGAATGGCCATATATGGTCAGATATGGAAATTGGCCAGATCTGAGGATATATGATCTGGTATTATTGTATATGTTAATATCTGATCAGGTATGATCAGGTACGAACTATATATTTATCAGGTATGAACATATATATTTAAGTAAGTTTCAGAAAATTGTTATATATTTTCAAAAGTTATTTTTTAAGAGTGTGCAACTTTATTATAAAAGTAGACTCTACGATACAACTAATACAAAAATTGTGCCGCTCTATAGTGCGAGACAGTGTCGTGTCTTTTGATACCGTTCTTATAACACTGTTTGTCAAATTTTAAATACGAGAAACAGATCCCATCGAATGCCATCTATTGAATACTTTGAGATGCAATATCTGATCTGATCATATATAATATTATATGACTATATAGGTTCATACATGATTATATATGCTCTATATATGGGTATGTAAAACTTATATCTGTTCATATCTCATTTATACATGTTCATATACTGTCAAATATGAATATTTTTCCTGGACATTTTGTTCGCGGATATAAAAGTCCGGGAAAAATATTCATATCTGACAGTATATGAACATATATAAATGAGATATGAACAGATATAAGTTTTACATGCCCATGTATAGAGCATATATAATCATATATGGTTATCTATCGCCATATATGATCAGATCGTGCATTATACATGACACAAGATCTGATCATATATGGCGATAGATAACCATATATGATTATATATGCTCTATACATGGGCATGTAAAACTTATATCTGTTCATATCTCATTTATATATGTTCATATACTGTCAGATATGAATATTTTTCCCGGACATTTTATATCATTATATCCCAATCTGGTCATATATAGACAGATCTGATCATGTTTCATATAATTTCCGGCCGTATATGAACATATACAATCATATACAGCATCGCGTCTTGTCATATATGATCATATACAGTGCCGATACAGTTATGTATGGCCATACATAATTATATCTGATAATACATGGCCGAACATTCTTTATATACGACCATGTAAGGCCAGATACGATTATGTATAGTGTCATATCTGGCTACACATAATAATATGTCTGACCATATATGAACTTATATGATCAGATCTTGTGTCATGTATAATGTACGATCTGATCATATATAGCGATATATAACCATATATGATTATATATGCTTTAGATATGGGCATATAAAACTTATATCTGTTCATATCTCATTTATATATGTTCATATATGTTCATATCTCATTTATATATGTTCATATACCGTCAGATATGAATATTTTTTCCCGGGCTATCAATAAATTTACATAAAACCAAACGCCTTCTAATCCTTCTAGAGTTATTTGATCCTGAATGTTTCCTAAAATACCTATCTCAGTATCGTTAACACCTTTTAATTGAATATCGCTACTAACTTTTAACAATTCTTTTCCAGCATAATACTGATCATAGACTGATTTTCTCATCAAACAAACAAAACTACCTGTATCAATTAGCGCTTTTAATCTAATATTCGGAATTGTAATACTCTGTACCGCAATACACGATTTGTCTTTATTACCGGTGTTAATATCGCTCACGAAAACCGTTGAATCCGTCACATTCTCCGTTCCTGACTCGATCACGTGACTAGTACGTGTACCCATGTTGGTTCCTCTCCTCGGACACGCCGGGCTGATGTGGCCTTCCTCTCCACAATGAAAACACACCGCTTTCCTTTGTCTGCAATCCCTCGAAATATGCCCTGGTCGTTTACAGGTGAAACACGTTCTCTCCGTTGAAGCCTGTTGTGGTGTATCGCTTCTATCTGCGGTGTTTCTATTTAGAACTCGACTATGACCTCCAAATCGCACGCCTGTATCAACTCTTCTCGGCAAAGCGGAATCCTCTGTTATTCGACGAACATGTTCGATAAAGTCTGGAATGTTCGTTATCCACGTACTTAGTACCAATTTTCTCAAAGTTGAATCCTTCACGCCATCCGCCAACAATTCAATTTTCTCTCTCTCTGTCAAAGACAGGTTCTGCATTAATCCCAGTTTATCCTCAGCATAGTCTACAAATTTCTCTGTGTATGTTTTCCAAATTCTTTGTCCGATTTTTGCGAGCGTTGCTGTATACGATTCTTTTACTTCGAAATGACTGCGCAGGCGAAATTTGAAATCCTCCCAAGTTGCCACGTCCTCCATTGGTTGTCTGTTATACCAGTCCTGCGCTCGATTTTTTAATTGCGAAACTGCCGCCAGCACCAACACTTCGTCTTTAAACTTATACATACGAGCCACACAAGAAATTCTTTCCAGCCATCTAATGACATTTTCATCGTCCTTTCCCGCAAATGTAGGAATCAACTTTGTTGCAAATTTAATTTGTTGCCAGTTTACATTTGCCGTATCAACTTCTATACAAGAGCTTACGCTTCTAGTGGTTGAAAAAGATCCTGCCGATCCATCTCGCATCCGCTGCCTCTCTTCCATTACTTGTACCACCGCTTGCACGATTTCTTGCATATTCAATGCAAAATTCACTCCTTGACCATTGCCATTCCCTACGGCTGGAATACCATTAACAATATGTTGCGGATTCAAATCTTCCCTTCCTACTGAACCAGACATATCGGAATGTCCTGCTCCTTTCTGCTGCTCATTTTCATTTTCTGTCTCCTTCAAGTTTCTGCCAACATCACCACTGCGTCCCGAAAATTGAGCCATATTCTTTGGCCACCCGTTTTCCGTATAAAAGTCTATTATTCGAGTTATAATTGCTGCGCGAGAGCCCTTCGTTCCTAATTTAAGTCGCGAAGCCAATGATCTCAATTGATTTATCGTTAAATTTTCAATGTCCTTTTGTTCCATCAAAATATATATCAGCCATGCCCTTGAATTCCAACACAACGTATACCATGGCTTACACCGCACGATCACGCGCACGGAACTCTGTACGTCCCCTACACTCACGTGATTATTATTTCGCCCGAAAGTTAATAATTTAGTCTGTATCCCACTTCTGATAAATTAACTGTAAACATTTGGTATATTGTCAGGATATATATATATATTTATTTCTGGTCTCAAGAGATATACATTTCACTTCTTCTTGTCGTCAAATCTCAAATAATACAATGTCCATTTATCTCACCATTATCACATAATACAAGGTCCGTTTCTATTTCCATTATCATATAACGCTTTCAGTCTTACTACCGTTACTTCATATTCTCACACTAACTTCTTCTCTACTTTCTCACTTTCTATACATGTTGTCTCTTTGCTAGCTACTTCGCGACTGCTCCTTCCTTATACTCCTAAATCATACTCGTCTCACATTTGTCGCTAGCGCCGACTATTCTACGTCACCTCTCGCAAACTGTGGAATTCCTACATCCCCGCGTCGATAACTTACTCTATTTATTCTGCCGCTTACAAATGTTATATATTTATTTCCATCTCTATTATCGATTTTATTGCATTTTATGTTTGTAATGCTTTCAGATATCAGCACAGCAAATATCAAATCGCTATGATATGCAAAATCCTGTTTTGAAAAAACTTAAGGCGTTGCATCTAAAAAATGATTTATCTCTATCATATCGAGATACAACTCCAACATTTCTTAATTTAATGAAAGGAATTCCAAGATTTTTGATCAATTTGCAATGACAGTAATAATATGATGCAAAAAATAGATGACCAATGGCGTCGTCTTCCATTTTCCACTGCCTTTTTACCCAAGAATCTTGAAAAAAACATGTGGACTTGGAATGAGATTTTGGATAATAAAAATGCTGCGGGAAAGTCTGAATGTCATGAATTGGCTACATTTGCTCTTGATATTCTATGTTTTCCACATTCAAATGCAGATTGTGAAAGAATTTTTAGTCGGGTAAACATTTAAATAAAATAGATAATTTTGAATATATAATTTCAATACTTTTTATTATGTAATAAATATACGCAATTATTTAATTTTTATTTTAATTTACAGATCAATTTAATAAAAACAAAATATAGAAATAAGTTAAAAATTTAAACAGTCAACGGATCATTATTAGCAACAGAGTGCGTGAAGCGATCACAGCTGTGTTACATTTCAGCCAACAGATAAGATGTTGCAAAAAATAACAGCAAACGTTTTATATCCAAAAAAAGGCAAGAAAACGAGCAAATAGAACAAGAGGACAGCGAAACAGAAATTATTTTTTTAAAGTATTTTAATAAATAATAATTACGGACTTGGTTGGCAGGTGTGACAGAGTGTGCATGCGTGCGTTGTATGTCGAGAATATTAAGTGCGATTTGTTATAAGGAGGAGTGGAAACTCGGCAGTGGTGTGTCCTTTGGGTAGCGGAGAGTGTGTGTGTCGCGTGATAGGGTTAGAGTAGGGCAGAGTGGAGGCGCCACGCGTGGAGAGACGGAATTGGCGGAGAGAGGGGGAGCAGGTTAGGTTTTAGAGCAAGAGAGAGAGACAACAGGCGGAGAGAGATGGAAGGGATCGTGCCGAGCATACACGTCGATAGATGCGACTCGCAGGAAGGAGATAGCGCGGGGCCGAGTGCGGAACCCCAAGCGGCGAGTAGCGAAGGCGCGGGCGCGGCGACGAATGAGAAGCCGAGTGAGGCGGCGGACCAATCACTCGATGTAGATGTAGTAGATAGGGATAGCGTAACGGAAGGTAAGGTGGTGGATGGGAAAGGGAATAGTTTGGAAACCCCGGTTTTTAGATTCTTATCTGCGGAGGGGGTAGGTAAGAGAGGGAGGAGATCAAACAGGGAAATGTTAGACAAGGAGAAGGGTATCCCTAAGGGATACATAGAGAAGTGGCTTGGCCAGGGGGGAGGGGTGATAGACATGACACGAGGAGTTAGAAAGAAAAGAAAGTCAGCATCAGAGGGGGATGGTAGTGACCGAGACGAGACTGACTCCGACTTGGGGTCGGTGTTCGAATTTGAAGGAACATGGATGGACAGAATGAACAGACAAAAAAGCATTATTACAGAGCTGCAGAAAACCCTAGGGGGGGTGCAAGAGGAGGTGGCAAAGCTGAAGAGAGAGAAGGTAAATGAGATTGAGAGACTGGAGAAGAAGATGAAGATGGAAAGAGATGAGTTAAGGGAGGAGATAAAAAGGAAAGAGACAAAGTGGGAAGAGGAGAAAAAGCTGCTATGGGAGAAGATTCTGAAACTGGAGAATGGTGAGACTAGAGAGGTGGAAATGAAGGTGGTGGAGGGGGGTAAAAAGGAAGAAAAATCTCACGCTTGGAGTGAGATAGTGAAGAGAGAAAAGAAGACGAAGACAGGAGTAAAGAAGACAGCTCTGGAAGCCAAAGTGCAGGAGCTAATGGATTGGAAACAGGAGAATCAGGAGCAGAAAAGAAAGAGAAGTTTGAGGATCAGTGGTCTGAAATGGGACAGTAGAAATCCGCTGCAGATAGCAAAAGAGTTTCTCCAGGAGAAGTTTAATCTGGGTCATTTGGTCGAGGACGCTTGGTGGGAAGGAAAGTCAAGAGAAGAGGCAAGACTGGGTGTTTAAGTGAAGGACCTGGCAGCAAAGATGGAGATACTAAGAAGGAAAAAGGAGTTAGGGAAGGAGCCGATTTTCATGGATGAATTGTTATCCAAGGAGGAGGAGGAAATTCAATGGAGACTGAGAGGCATCGCGAGGGTAGTTAAAGGATGGGGGGAGCATACCAATGTCAGATTCAGAGGAGTCTTTTTGGTGGATAGATGGTTCAGTTGGAGACAGATTGAGAGAAAAGAACATGTCTCGCTGTTGGAGCAAACAGAGGAGAAATTTCGGAGTAAGGAAAGAAGAGCAAAAGAAGGGAACGCCTGAAAAGTCGCGGCAGAGACAACGGGATCCGAGAAGCCCGAGCCCCGACAAGGTTAGGGGCAAAATTAAGATAGGTTTCTGGAACGTAGCCGGGCTTAAGGGAAAAGGGGTGGACTTTTGGGAGTTTATAAGACAGCTGGACTTTGTTGGTATGGTGGAGACTTGGATAAGAGAGGATGAGGAGGAAGTTTGGATAAAGAATCTACCTCCTGAGTTCGACTGGCACGTGCAATATGCGGTGAGAGAGCAGAGTAGAGGTAGGGGAAGTGGGGAAATAATTATTGGAAACAGAAAAGGTGTAATGATGACGGAGGAGGTCGACGACGGTAGGAGAGCCTTGGTGAAGTGGAAGGGACGAGGAGGTGGTTACAAGTGGACAATTAGTACGGTCTACGCTAAGAATGGTTCTGAGGAATTTAAGGAAGAAATAGCTAGCCCAGAGCTGCAGCGTCCGGAAGAGCTGATGATAATTGGAGGGGACTTCAACGTCTGGACTGGAGAAGAAGGGGAAGTGTACAGGGATGGGGTAGTAGAAGGAAGAAGGTCTAAGGACAAAAAGGTCAGCAAAGAGGGAGCGTGTTTGTTAGAATTGGTAGAGGAAGGTCGGTTATAGACTATTTGTTAGTTAACACAGAAGAGTGGGACTTGCTAGAGGAATTTGAGGTCAAAAGCAGGATAGAATCAGACCATATGCCTTTGGTGAGTGTATAAACGTCGAAAGAAGGCCTGAAGGGTAAGGGGAGAAAGGAGGAAAGAAGACAGGTAGAGAGGATAATACAGTGCTGGGACGAGGAGAGCACAAGAATCTTCGCTGGAAGAACGGAGGAGATTAGTCTGTCTGAAGGGGGTTTGCTGGAGAAATGGGAGGAACTAAGAGATAAGGTGAGTGAGGCGGTAGTAGAAAAGAAGGTCAGATGGAGAAAAAGGAAACTAGGTTACAAGAAATGGTGGGACAGAGAGTGCACCAGAAAGAAAAGAAAGGCAGAAAGAAAACTAAAGAAATGGAGGATAGGGGGTTGAAGCAAGGAAGCGGTGTTGCAGATGAGAAAGGAGTTAGCGGAGCTCTGTGAGAAGAAGAGAGAAGAGTGGAGTAAAAGGAAAATGGAGGAGTTGAATGGAATTAGGACGGAGTCAGAAGTTTGGAAATATATCAACAAGGAAAGGAAGGTCAGGGACAAGGTGAGTGAAGAGATATCCATGGAGGGTTGGAGGCAGCATTTCATGGGTGTGTTAAAGAGGACAGATGAAAGGATTCTAGGGGAGGAAAGGAGAAGGGTAACGACGAGGAGAACCTCACGGACAAAAAAATTGAAAAACAGATAAGGAGATTAAGGAGAGGGAAAGCGGCGGGACCGGATGGCATAAAAAGTGAGGCCTGGAAGTTCTGCAAGGGACAGGTGAAAGAAAAGCTGAAGGAGGTGATCAAGGGGGTGTGGAGAGGTAAAGGCTGGCCGGATTCGTGGAAGGAGGGTGTAATCATGGGTGTAATCATGAATGCCTTCTTTATTGATTTAAAGGGGGCCTTTGACAGGGTGGACAGGAGTGTGTTATGGAGGGTGATGGACGAGAGAAGGGTAAGGAGAGGACTTACGGAGAGAGTGAAGCAAATTTACCAGGAGACACGTAACAAGGTTAGGGTGGGGGACAGAGAGTCAAGCCCCCTTTGGACGACAAAGGGAGTGAGACAAGGATGTCCTCTGAGCCCGCTGCTGTTCTCCGTCTTTATATCAGATCTGGAGGAGGAGTTGGCCCGGGGGTTGGTAGGAGGCATGAGAATTGGGCAGGGCAGGATTTGGACACTGGCCTATGCGGATGATATTGTTCTGCTGGCCAGAGAGGAGAAGGCGCTAGAGGAAATGATTAAGAGGCTGGAGAAGTAGTTGAGGAAAAGGAAGCTGGAACTGAACGTGGGAAAATCCAAGATCTTGAAATTCAAAAGGAGAGGGGGTGTGGAAAAAGAGAAAGACTGGTTCTGGAAAAGCCAGAGAATTTAAGAGGTGAAGGAGTTTGAATACCTGGGCTTCATACTACAGAGAAATGGAGGTTATACGAAGCATATTAGGGAGAGGGTAAGAAGAGCAACGTCAGTGATGAAGAAGACATGGAGCTTGGAAGAAAGGAAGTTTGCGAATGACTGGGGGAGAAGGATAATGTTGTTCGACAGCTTAGTAGGCAGCGTGTTGGTATATGGGGCAGAAGTGTGGAGTTGGTTAGAGCATGGTAACGTAGAAGGGGTAGAGGCACGGTATCTGAGATGGTCACTGGGCCTGGAGAGAAGCACACCAGGTTATGTGATTCTGGAAAAAACCAAGAGGGACAAGATAAAGATAAGGACGGCCAAGTTGGCGGTGAACTTCGAAGAAAAGGCAAGACAAGGATATGGCCGGAGAAGATGGGTGGTGGAATGTATTAAGGAAAGGGAGGGAAGAGGAACATTGACAAGAGGGAGGTCGGAGAGAGAGGAATACTTAAGTAGGTGTGGAGTACAAGAGGCGGATCTGGAACAATGGAGAGAACGGGGAAGGTGTGTGGCAGAAGTGCTAAGTAGTAAAGATAAAAGACGACAAAGGGAAGAGCAAGAGATACTAATTGAGGCCAGATACAATAAACGATACGGGAGGATCAAGGTGGCTGGGCTCCCAGAATACTTGAGGAGAAAAGGGGAGAGTGGTAGTCATAAAAGGAGGGCGAGGTCTAGATGTGGGAATGAGAAGTTAGGAAACAGGTACTGGCTGCGAGAGGAGAAAAGGAACTGTAACATATGTGGCAGGGAAGAGGGTACTCTAGAACATCTGATGGAACGATGCGCATGGAAAAGTACTAGCCGAGTAGTGTTGGACGATATAATAGGCAAGAAGGAGACAGAAGAAGGTCACAAATGGCTTAAGGAGTGGAAGGATAAAAGGAAAGAGGAGAGTAGGAACAGAAGGGTTGCTCAGAGTCAGATAAGACAGGGGGTTAGGTTAGGTCGGAGGAGTGTGAGTGTATGTGTGAAGGGGTCCCACGTAGGTAAGTCCAACCAAGTCCCCGCGAAGGGGTGGGAGGGTTCAGCATATGAAGGGTCGCCTACGGCCAGGTCAGGTAGAGTAAGAGAAACGTTGTAAAGGGTTGGGTACGTCCCTAAAAAACGCCATTTTGTAATTTCTCGGAATCAAAATAAATATTACTACTACTAATAAATAATAATTACAAATATATGCATATATAATTATAAATATATCGCAGAAATGTGAAAATTAATGTTTGTTTAAAGTTCTTTTGTTTACAATATATAATTTGTATAACTTTTTATTAAAGAATTTATTTAAAAATCAATGGGATTGCACCGATGTTCTGATATATACTGCCTCCTATCCCCCAATACTGAATGTCTATAGTATATGCAACGTGTGCATGAATTATAGATTTTCAGTACGACTATTTGTACTACTATTTGTCATGTTGGTACGACATAAGTACTACTATTATAGATTTTCAGTACGACTATTTGTACTACTATTTTATCATGTTGGTACGACATAAATACTACTATTTTTTTGGATTAGTACTACATTTTTTTTCTGGAACTGGGAAGGCCATGCGTAAACAAAGCCAGTGTTTGGTCCAAGATTGGAGATCCAACGCTGGTAGGTTGATTTTCAACCATTGTATGGACCACCATTGACTAACCAATCTTGGCATATTTAATTGATGCCAATACTTGGCTTGAGATTAAAAGCCCAATACTGGCACATCAATTTTCTAGTTATTATTTGGATCAGGTTAACTAATTTTGGATGACTGTTAACTAATTTACCTTAGTCTATCTTTCTGATACCAATATTTAGCCCAAGATTGGAAGGCTGACATTTGGTCTGTTCTTTTTCGCTACACTTCTAAATTAGTGCAATAAGATGGAATAATAAAAAATATATTTGTTTTATTCTAATTTATTGCTTTAGTGCAGAAGGGCACCAAAACTTTGGCCTACTGAGCTGAAGCTAAATGCGAGGTGAAGAATTAATATAGTGTATGATCAATGTGTATAGATCAATAATATATATACGCAAAAATATATCAAATTTGTCATGTCGTTGAAACACTGATGGTTGGACTACGTTGAAACCTATCTTGGCAAGTTGGATATAAGCCAAAATTGGCCTGCGATTGATAAACTAATCCTCAATTTACAGATCTAAAGCCATTTGGATTAAGCTCGATCAATTAATCTTTATCTGTAAGATCGGTTCTACAATCAGTCGTATGTCGGAATCGGATGTCGGAACTTAGCCGATGGTCCAATGAGAAAAATTCGTTTGCAAAAAAAAAAATTCTCCCATTGGTCTATCGGTTACGTTCCGACATCCGACTGCAACATACAACTGATTGTAAACCAGGCCTTACAATATCATAATCTAAAAGTAATGACGTAGAGTATATTTTCACTCCGTAAGTATTTTTATGAACAAAACACTATTCAAAGTGTTGCAATTGTTAAGTTGATTTGAATATTTTTATTTTATTTTTTTATTGTTTAAAAACATTTGTTTTCTCTTCAGACTATTCAGTAAGTGCCAAAACGCGGCGTGTACAATTTTCATTACACATGGCATCGAAAAAAACTTATATAGGCAAAAGAAATATCGTCGATTGAAAAAAGAATTTGTTCAAGCAAAGGAAAAATATTCGAATAAAACAAATAAGATTTCTGCTCATTACGAGGATCAGCCTGGTTCAAGTGGCATACTGAACACTAAAAGTCGTACGAGTGATGAGAGTTCTTCTGACCATGAAAGTTTAATACCTGCATCAATATATTTGTGGAAAAAAATGTCTGGATTATCTGACAGTTTCAAACATTATTTGAGTATTTCTAGTACAGACAGTAATAATACTGGCCAAAATTTATTGAATAATGCTATGATTGAAGATGTTTTCACTAATGATCAGAATATTCAACCTAATATTGAACTAAAAGCAAAATTAACCAATTGGACTCTAAGTACTTTACGTCTTAACGTAGTTTCCGAGCTATTATTGATATTGAGAGAAGAAGGTTACAATCTTCCAAAAACAGCTCAGACTTTACTTGGTACTCAACATCGTCGAAAATTACAAGTTATGCAAAGTGCTAAAGATAGCAGTGGTGAATTCATTAATTTGGGAATTATAAATGGCCCTCAAAAAATTATTTCTCCTAAAGTGTATACTGAAGATAAAATATCAATTTTAATTTACATCGATGGAATGCAAATTTATAAAAGCTCCAAAATTGTTGTTTGGCCTATTGTCATAAAATTGTATCATGAAAATTATATTTCACATCCTTTCGTTGTCGGAATCTTCTGCGGTGATTCCAAGCCTCATTGTGTACAGGAATCTTTAAATGATTTTATTACTGAAGCCAACGATTTAATTCAATGTGGAGTGGTATTAAAAAATAAATGGTATTCATTTGAAATATTAGGAATTGTAGCAGATTCTCCAGCAAGAGCTTTTCTTAAGTGTTGTAAAGCACCTGGAGCTTATTATGCCTGCGAGAGATGTGAAACTTCAGGTATTTCTGTCGGAGAAAGTCGAAAACAGGTACGTGTTTATCCAGACATGAACTGCACTAAACGCACGAAACTTTCATTTGAAACACGTAAACAGCCAGAACATCATCATGTGGATGCAACTCCATTGCTGGAAATATACAATTTTGATCCTGTTAAAATGATGATCCTTGATGGCATGCACCTTTTTTATTGTTGCATAATGAAATGGCTTTTAGAGAAATGGATTCTGTTAGGAAGTCCACACCGTCTAAAGGCAGCTAGCATCAAACGTATGCAAGAGTTATTAACAGCAGTGACACCTGACGTTCCGATTAAATTCCGATGTAAAAAATTTGATATTTACTCAGTGTCAAATTGGAAGGCGATTTTTTCTTCATTATTGTAAGCCTGTGATTTTTAGAAATATTTTGCCGCAGAACTACTACCAGCACTTTTTTTTGCTATACACTGCTTGTCGTATTCTCAACAATAAAGACTTAATTATCACAGATGTTGATCTTGCACAAGAATTCTTGAGAAGGAGATTTTATCTTTTACCTTCTGTCTATGAAGAAAAATCGCAAGTTTTGAGTATGCATTCACGTATCAGACGATGTTAGATACTTTAAAGTTCCTGTGAGTGAGATATCAGTTCTTAGGGAGAGAATTACATCGGGATTTAAAAAAAAATTAATTAAATCACCCTTAAAACCTTTAACACAAATAGTGAATAGGTTGGCTGAATTAGAGAAAAGTGATTCAGTTAAAGTGTAACGTCGAGCTGTTGTTCGAGACCTTGTAATAGATGAATTATCTGGAATTGTTCAATACCATCAGCAAGAATTTGCAGTTGTGTCACGTGTGACTTTATATGGAGTCATTTTAAAACCATCTCATCCCAATAACACTGTACAGTTGAAGAATGGAAATATTTTTTCAATAACTCGTATTCTGATTGATAAAAAAAGAGGAGTAAAGAGCTAGAAAATATCTTATATAACAGGTTATGAAGAGTTTTCAAGTCAAAGTTTTTTCACCATTCCGACACCATCGGAAAATATTGGGCTTAATAAAATAAATAAATTTTCAAAGAGAGAAGTTATTATTCTTGCCTCAAATATAAAGTACAAATGTGTCCTTCTAAACAAAATTGATGACATTTGTAACGATGCGCCCCAAAACGCATCATTCCCGGCGAGCATCAGCCGGATACCGCCCGGCCGAACACCCGCCGGGCGAGACAAGGCACGATGTGCCCTTTTTTAAACTGTTCATCTCGCGTATTAGTCCGCAAACGGACTTAGCGCGGCAACCGACTCGGAGCGCCGAGCGGTGCCGAAAACGGCCGAGAGCCACCGAACGCAATCGCGGCGTCGGGGCGCCGTACTTCCCGAACGCTCCGCCACTCCATCCCGGCGCGCGCGTGCCGTCGCGTATACCCCCGCCACGCCGACACGCCACCGCGGGCGTATATAAACCGAGCAATGTTGCTAAGTTTTAGATTCCGCCGTGAGCCAGCAAACCGATCCGACCGATTCCCCGCTGCTTACGGATCCCGAAATCCCACAGTCGAACAACCAGGAGGTAGAGAGTGTTTTCTGCCTCTGCCAAGTGAAGCATCTAGACGGTTGACTCGAACTTCCATCCATGCACCTGTGACACCGGAGTGAACCAGGGTAAGAGAGTCCTTCTCTTACTCGCCAAGGGTCTTGGCCACCCGGTGCCGCCTTCCGCCTACACGATTCGATGCGCCAGGAGATAGAGAGTACTTCTCTATCTCCGCTAAGAGTCTTAGCCGCTCGATATCGCGTCTAATCACGCTCCAGCGCCGCGCGCGCTTACCGCCAACGCTATCCAAGCTTACGATACCGCGTCGTCCACACAGTGGTCGTACACCGCGCCTCAGTGAGCCCGCGCGCCCGCCGATCCGCGAACGTCGCGATCTCTCTACCTATCACCGCCACCGTAACCACGTCCGCGATCTACTATATATATCCGTTTCCTCCGCGATCTCTGTATATCACCGCCGTCGTAGGCACGTCCGCGATCTACTGTATATATCCGTTCCCTCCGCGATCTCTGTATATCACCGCCGTCGTAATCACGTCCGCGATCTATTGTACCGTCTCCGCGATTACCTCGATGTATTCACGTTAACTGAATAAAATCCTATTTCGATTTATTGTATTTTAACCGAGTCTTGTGTCTTCCTCCGCGCCTACTCCGAGCCCTGACCCACCGCGAGCTAGATCCGCGCTTCGGAAGCTAGGTTATTTTACATTCAATGTGCAATTTCTTTATTACATGCTTATCATTTACACAATTAACAAGTGTGGATAGATGTGCTAATAAACAAAAAAAGGGAATAGAAAGAGTGACTGAAATTGATGACCCAGTGGGCGCATCTGGATGTATCCAAATGTCTCATGATCTAGCCGCTTTGCCACGCGTTTCATTATCACCGCCATATTCAACGCCGGTTGATCGCCAGTCTGTTAGAACACGCAAATACGCAACTGGGAATTTAAACTTTTCATCATCATTTCGAGGTAATTAATGTGATGAGCGATATTTCGCGGGCTTCGTTGCGGATTTGGGTCTCCCGCTGAATTCTACGAGATGTCGGCGCCACCGGTACGCGGTAACCAATGAGAGCTCGTACGCCCGAAAGAGACGAGCCGCCGAACACGCCGAGCCGGGTACACGCCGTACATGTTGCTCACGTGTTGCCACGTCTACAGAACGTTTGTTGTCGCATAACGACGAGCACGCAGTTTCAACGATCTGCGAATGAAGAAGATTATACATTGAGGTTCGTATAAACAGATTTATTTTCACAGTCCCGTAACAAGGTAAATTGCTTACATTAAATTATTTAGTTTTACAAAATTATATTTTGTATATTCAAATTACATTTTTATGTATATTTAAATTACATTTGTTTTGTGGGAGAAAGAGTGAAATTTGTTACTGTTCGTCTTTGATGTATTTTACGATGATAACTTCTAACAGTTTTTACTTCTTTTTTTTAATATAAATTATTTTTACATGAATTTTTGTGTTCTATAAATATTAATTTCTTTTTTAATTTTTTAGACGTAAATAAATTAAGGATGACATCTGACAATTTAAATTTTAAGCATTTATTTGTAATTTTGTAATTTAGAAAACCGAAAAGAGCTACGGAAATACCCATTGACCTTGTACCTGGAACATGGGTATTTCGCTCAGGAGTTAATGAGCCATGGTTTTCAAAATACTCTCCTAAAGAGGATTGGGGTTTAGTAAAAGAGTGGACTAAAATGTTAAAAACTCCTGAAGCACACTGGGGCTCATATAAAGCTATAATTCTTGGTCATGCTGGTAAAAATAAATACAAATTGCTGCATGTAATAATCGATAATGCAGAGATGTAAACTAAGTTGAGATATAGGTTTGTTCACTTATTTTTTATTTTAATTTTTTCATGTAATTATTAGATGACTGGGAAAAAGCAGAGACGCTTGGAAAGAGCTTACACACGCAGGAATATTATGAATTCAGATATAGAGTATAAAAAAATCCAGTTAAACCCACTGTACTTACAAGGGAACGGTCGGAAGGGTCCCTACCCGATTTGGATGCGCTTTGGATATGTTGTTGAGCATCAAAAAATATTAGACTCGTATTTTTGTTCTGCGTATCTCGACGTTTATTGGTTGAAAATATCCCTAAAAAATAACGACCGATTTGGATGCCCTTTGGATATGTTGTTGAGCATCAAAAAACATTAGACACGTGTTTTTTTTTAGTTGCGTATCTCGACGTTTATTGGTTGAAAAAATCCCTAAAAAATAACGACCGATTTGGATGCCCTTTGGATATGTTGTTGAGCATCAAAAAACATTAGACACGTGTTTTTTTTAGCTGCGTATCTCGACGTTTAGGGGTTGAAACAACCCCTTGAAAATAACGGATTTTATAGTTTTTAGCGAATATTTTCGAAAATATAAGGCGTAACGACAAAACATTTGTACGAAATGTTTATGGCTTTTTGTGCTCTTTACAATGGCGTAATCAAATTTTTAAAATTTGTCACATTTTTTAATTTAACCCCACCCCCACCTATTATTTTTGCCAAATATAACAATTTTTCCAACGCAAATTTAAGAGCGTCAAATGCCAAATACATCTATGTGTATTTTATTATACCATTATTAGATTTTTGGCAAGACGAGATGATATGTGGTATAGGCGTCGCGCTGTAGGTAGGTGTTGCGTTATTTCTGTTCAGTTGCGCCGTACGCTTAAAAATTTCCATTTCAACTCCGGGATGACCGAAAGCGCTGATGCAAAGGCTAGCGCAAGGCACTGACAGCGCTATTTCGAGAGTCCTAGACTAGCAACGGAATGTCGACTCCGACATTATAAATACCGCCGAATTGTAAGATCGGGCGGGCAGTCGCAAATCATAATCTGAACGAACAGGTGCGTCACATTAACCACTACAATAATATACTATCCCGGTTACGGCACAACAAAATCAACAACCAAATTCACGCATTTGAATATCATTTGCTTGTGTCATAATTCCGAAAAGCAAGCATTTCAGATCATAAGTCTGAAGTGTAAAGAACTGTGTTGTAGACTCGTGTGAAGTTTGCCACCCGAGCCAAAGGCGAGAGCGGCAAATCACACGAGTCTGAAAAACGCTGCTTTCTCTCCTTGGTGCACAATATACTATAGTAGGTGCTTACAACGTGACATTTTATGAACAAAAAAGATTATATAGTCACTGGCAAAGAATTGAGTAAGAGCTGAATAAAAATTATATTCAATATTCAATATCAAAGAAAAAAGTAACAAGCGTAAGAAACCAATAAAAGTTAACAATAAAAATGCACTTACATGTTCACAAAACGACAGCGTACAACACAGTTCTTTACACTTCAGACTTATGATCTGAAATGCTTGCTTTTCGGAATTATGACACAAGCAAATGATATTCAAATGCGTGAATTTGGTTGTTGATTTTGTTGTGCCGTAACCGGGATAGTATATTATTGTAGTGGTTAATGTGACGCACCTGTTCGTTCAGATTATGATTTGCGACTGCCCGCCCGATCTTACAATTCGGCGGTATTTATAATGTCGGAGTCGACATTCCGTTGCTAGTCTAGGACTCTCGAAATAGCGCTGTCAGTGCCTTGCGCTAGCCTTTGCATCAGCGCTTTCGGTCATCCCGGAGTTGAAATGGAAATTTTTAAGCGTACGGCGCAACTGAACAGAAATAACGCAACACCTACCTACAGCGCGACGCCTATACCACATATCATCTCGTCTTGCCAAAAATCTAATAATGGTATAATAAAAATACACATAGATGTATTTGGCATTTGACGCTCTTAAATTTGCGTTGGAAAAATTGTTATATTTGGCAAAAATAATAGGTGGGGGTGGGGTTAAATTAAAAAATGTGACAAATTTTAAAAATTTGATTACGCCATTGTAAAGAGCACAAAAAGCCATAAACATTTCGTACAAATGTTTTGTCGTTACGCCTTATATTTTCGAAAATATTCGCTAAAAACTATAAAATCCGTTATTTTCAAGGGGTTGTTTCAACCCCTAAACGTCGAGATACGCAGCTAAAAAAAAACACGTGTCTAATGTTTTTTGATGCTCAACAACATATCCAAAGGGCATCCAAATCGGTCGTTATTTTTTAGGGATTTTTTCAACCAATAAACGTCGAGATACGCAACTAAAAAAAAACACGTGTCTAATGTTTTTTGATGCTCAACAACATATCCAAAGGGCATCCAAATCGGTCGTTATTTTTTAGGAAAAGTTAAGTGTATTTTTCCATAAGGGTGGGTACATTAACAAACGAAGAGTTTGCGATTTTTCTGCAACAGATACAGATATCTGTCGCAAAACATCGCGCAACTGCAAAGCAATTTTTCGCGATTACTTCTCGTTTTGATGGCAAAAAAACGTCCGATGTAGAAGCTTTCATTGTAACATGCAATTGTTACATACAAAGACTGCATGAATATAACTGACGAAAAAGTGTTGTAATGCGGAAGCCGAATTGGCCTCCTTGCGACACCGAGCTGCCAGCGCACGAGTTCCGGCTATTGCCAAATACACCTTAGGTGGCATTCCGGGCTTCACCAGGTCGCCAGGCTACTGATCTGAGCCCGGAAGCAAAAGCGCTGAGTCGACAACGAGGAAGCGACTCCGCGCGATAAAAGGCCCGCCCTTCCGATAAATGGCGGGCAGTCCAGATTTCGAGTACGTACCGCGTTAGTCCATTATTATTACGTATTATACACATTGTTACACCCGCAAGTCAGAGTAGTGAAACTAAGGCCATTTCGTGTATTACATCGAATATCTACTTTATTAAAAACCACTGCTACACGAATCTCGCAAGTGTTGTTCTTTCTTCCACCCGGCGGATCCTACAAACCCGATGCCGGCCCTGAGAACGACCTCACGGTGCGGTACGACAACAAACTGGTGGCTGCCAACCGGACATAAGGACATCCTGCCAGATTTACGCCTGCAAAAAGGAACGGATCAGTAAGCGGCG
Organism: Temnothorax longispinosus; assembly: GCF_030848805.1. NCBI lineage: Eukaryota > Metazoa > Arthropoda > Insecta > Hymenoptera > Formicidae > Temnothorax > Temnothorax longispinosus. The sequence continues at coordinate 165,605 of NW_027270187.1, read as the reverse complement.
GTAAACTATCCCGGAGAGGAATAGCCAGCCAGATCCCGAAGGAGTGAAACGACGGTAGCAGCCGCCGAGTGTTATCAGCGACACCGGAGAAGGCTCCGACTTACCGCACGGACTCGCCAGCCCAACCAGCGAAGCAGCGACGCAGGGACGCAGCGAAGCAGCGACAAAACCAAGCAGCGGAGCGGCCTTGCAGGACAACGACTCCGCAGAAAGCAGACACGATGCGCTACGCGGCAATACTGTAAGTCCAAACCAATTTGTAAGCCGATAACGGCACGCGCCGAGAATAAAATTAGCGAGGGTCCCCCTCGATCGCGAACGCCGAATTCAGAACGCGAGTGCCGATAAATGTCGGACGGTGAAACCCGAGATCGCGCGAGCTTAACCCGTCGTGGCTACATAGAGCCGAGAGCGTGCCAGGGCGAAGAACCCCGAAAGTCAGCCCGATAGGCCCGGTTCGCACTGTCGAAGAAGCCGTTCGCGACATCGCGGAAAGCGTACGGCGCAGCCTAGATTATATGGACACCGACTCGCCGGTGCTCAAACTTTATCCCAACATAGTATTAGAGCGCGAATTTGCGTTCCTAGACGCAAGTCTCTGCGACGCGAACGACGGTCCACGAGATAACGCGGATAACGTTAGCAGTGACGAAAACAGTGACGATCACGACCGTGACGCACGCAGATTGCCCCCGACCAAAGGTGACGCCCGATCGGACACCTCGGTTGACACTCAGAGCGAGAACTTTGGGAGAGGAAAATTCTCCCCGATCTCTTACGACAACGACGTATTCGATCTGACAAAAGAGGATTATACCCCTTAGGCCAACAAAATGAGCCAGCAACGAGCTGCCCCGGCCATAGCGCCACGCGAAGATATAACGCCCGAGCAAGTGAACGCAGAGATTAGCCGTCTGAGGTCGGAAGCCCAGCGGACGTCCGCGCCGAGCCCCAAAGCCGCCTAGAGCATGCCCAGGAGCGCGAGACACCATGCTCGACAACATCCTGAATGCGATACGTGACGTACAGGAGCGCGTGAACCGAATAGAGGCCGCAAACTTTGAACGCTCCGACGAACTCCTGCACGCGATACGCGACCTGCAGGATTGCACGAGCCGAGTTGAGGCCGCAACTTTAGATCGGTCCGACGATAAAATTCGACGCGTGACTAGCCACGGTCCCCTCGAAGTTACATACGGGCAAACGCATAGCGACGTCCGTAATCAACCGGGACTACACGACGGGTTCCTCAGCTTGAAGGAAGCCCAAAACATGATTCCCGAGATAAACGGAGAATCCCGAGAGCGCGTCCGCGAATTTATAAGCGCGAGTACATACCCGATGAAAAATATTTAGCCCGCAGACGAAGCAATGCTTTTGGAGGCCATATTGTGTACGAAATTTAAAGGAAAGGCCATGACAGACTTCGACACGCGCGATAATCGCGATTTCGAGCAGTTAAAGCGCGAGCTAGAAACGGAATATCTTGGAAAGCGCGGCATGACCCACCTGCAGTTAGAATTTAACTCCCTGAAACAAAAACCGGGAGAAAGCGCGCAGAAATTCGGGCGTCGAGTCGAGAAACTAGCGAGAGAACTGTACGAGGCCATGGAGGAAGGCCAAGGGCACTCGCAAGAACAGCAGAAAGCAATTCTCGACAGCATTAAGATGCAAGCACTGCACAATTTCCAGATAGGACTGCACGAAAATATCAAGATGCTCGTCTGAGCGCAAAGATATCAAAGCCTACAGGAGGCAATAACCGGCGCCAGCGCGCAGGAAAAGGTGAGAGGCCCCTCCCCGCGGAACGGACAACCGCCAAACAAACATAGATTCAACACAGAAAAAGCGCGAAATTCAGGAAGCGCGGCAATACGATGCCACAACTGTGGAAAGACCGGTTATTACGGGCGAGATTGCCGTATGAGCCGGCAAGCAAATAAATTCGCGCTGCCGAGAGCGGACAAGCCCTGCGGCATAAACACAATCGAGTGCACCTACTGCAAGAAGGCAGGGCACAAGCGAGACGAGTGTTGGTCGCTAAACGGACGACCTAAATCCGTGCGACCGCGCCAACTGAAAACAGACGCCACGAAACAGGCTTCCGTAAGCACGGTGAGAAAAAATAAGTCACGAGAAACAAGCGATAAATCTTCAACCGGCAGTAACAGCAAAGAAGAAGAGCGGCCCAGAAAGAATAAGGCACGCGCCGCCGAGGAGTATCGAGTGACGCAGATAACGGGGAAACATAAAGTAGGCCCGTTGGACATGATAACTCTGCCCATTCAAGAAGCGGAGAGAGGAAAAATAGATCTACTACTAGACTCAGGCGCGACCCTGACGTTAATTAAAGTAGGTAATCTAAAAGGAAAAACAATGGTGCGGGAAGAAAAATTAACACTGATAGGCGTAACCGGACACCAGATCCACACGCTCGGAAAGATAAAGGCAACAGTGGATCTCGAGAGCAAAAAGATACGCCACACAAAGTATGTGGTAAAAGACGACTTCCCGATCGAGTACGAAGGGATACTCGAAAACGACTTCCTGATGAAGCACAAGGCAGACATATCAAACACGTCGAAGCAATTAAAGATAGGTAAAGCCACATTTAAACTTCGACCGTATCGGAAGGTGACTTTACCGCCCCGCAGTGAAACCATCGTAGAAGCAGTAACCGACCATAACAGAGTCGGTATCGTAAAAAGCGGCGAGCTGGCGCCAGGAGTATTCATTGGCCATTGTCTGGTGAAACCCGTCGAATTCAAATGTCCGATAAGTATACTAAACGTGACGGACAAGCCGGTCGAGATACTCACACCACATGTAACATTAGAAGACATGCCGGTGAATGACTCCGCCGACGTTCTCACGTTACACGCGACCGAGGAACGCGAGCCCATTACCGCGCGACACGAGAAATTACGCGAGCAACCACAACTCGATCATTTAAATAATGAAGAGCGCGAAGCGGTAGAACAAATCTGCGACGATTACTGCGATGTATTCTATTTAGACGGCGACAAACTGAGCGCGACTACGGCAATAGAACAAGAAATAAATACGCGATCCGATAGGGTGCCGGTGAACGTGAAACCATATCGGTTACTGAAAAAGTATAAGGCCGAAGTAAAGAAACAGATACAGAAAATGCTAGACGACGGAATAATCCGCCCTAGCACTAGCCAGTGGAACGCGCCCATAATAGTCGTTCCTAAAAAACCTGACGCGTCCGGTAAAATAAGATTTCGAGTCGTGATAGATTTTCGAAAGGTAAACAGCTTAACTATGGGAGATTTTTTCCCCATGCCGAATATCACCGACATACTCGACCAATTAGGCAACGCGAAATACTTTACGGTGTTAGATCTAGCATCGGGATACCATCAAATCCCGATGCACGAGAACCACAAGAGTAAGACGGCATTCTCCACCCCGGACGGACATTTCGAGTTTAACCGAATGCCGTTCGGATTAAAAAACGCGCCAGCAGCATTTTAACGGCTAATGTACGCAGTACTAGTCGGATTATTAGGCTTGAAATGCAGACATCATAACTGTTGTGAGACAAATGTTAAAAGTTATCGTATAAGAGTTAATATTTTCAATTAAAAAATTTTGATTACAAATAACCATTATGAATGATTAAAATTGTATTTTGGTTACGAATAACAATTATCAATGACGGCAATTAAATTTTGATTATCAGTAACCAATATAAACGACCGAAATTTAATTTTGGTTATCAGTAACCATTATCGATGACCTGAATATTATTTTGGTTACCGATAACCATAATCGACAGCAAAAAATTTTTTTGTTACCGATAACCAATATCGACGGCAAAAAATTCTTTCTGGTTACATTCAAATTTCCAATTGTTATTAACATTACTAATAATTAGTATTCATTGACAACATAAAGAAAATTAATTATAAAACTTATACATTTTATTTTAAGCAAACAAACGGGATGAAAATATATAAAACAAAGAATAGAAAAGAAATATTAGTACAATATTTCTATTAACACTTGTATATATTATACATATATTAATATTTAATATTGAAATTCTGCATTTAATTTTACAAACATAAGTTTTTGCAAATTTTGTGCAGATAATTTGCATCGTCTGTCGTCTAGCATCACTTTAAGAGTTGAAAATACTCTTTCTACGCTAACTTGCGTGGCAGGTACCGCATGAACAATTGTAGCTAATTTTGCTACATGTGGTATCGCATACTTTTTCTCCTTCCAGTAGATCATTAATTTGGTGTCGATGCCGATACGCTTTTTCTTGTAATTTTCGATTTCATTGTACACCGATTGGAGTTCACGAGAATTATCTTCTGATTCATCATTGGAAGAAGAGTTTTCTTCCATTTCTCTTATTGATTCTTCTAAGAGAGATAAAGAAGTACTACTTGTGCTTGGAATTGCTATATTATCAGTACAAGTAGCATCCACCTTTATTTCGTTAAGTGCCCTCTCACCCTAAAAATTGAATGTATTAATGAGAAAATTACATTATTTAACAAAATTAAATGACAACGATGTATGTACATACCTGTTTTAACAAAATCATTTGGTCAACGACCTTCTTCAAATATCTCTTTGTTTTTGTTTTTTGTTCTGCAGACTTAAACGTTTGTTATCGTCAGAACAAAAAACAAAAACAAAGAGATATTTGAAGAAGGTCGCTGACCAAATGATTTCGTTAAAACAGGTATGTACATACATCGTTGTCATTTAATTCTGTTAAATAATATAATTTTCTCATTAATACATTCAATTTTTAGGGTGAGAGGGCACTTAACGAAATAAAGGTGGATGCTACTTGTACTGATAATATAGCAATTCCAAGCACAAGTAGTACTTCTTTTTCTCTCTTAGAAGAATCAATAAGAGAAATGGAAGAAGACTCTTCTTCCAATGATGAATCAGAAGATAATTCTCGTGAACTCCAATCGGTGTACAATGAAATCGAAAATTACAAGGAAAAGCGTATCGGCATCGACACCGAATTAATGATCTACTGGAAGGAGAAAAAGTATGCGATACCACATATAGCAAAATTAGCTACAATTGTTCATGCGGTACCTGCCACGCAAATTAGCGTAGAAAGAGCATTTTCAGCTCTTAAAGTGATGCTAGACGACAAACGATGCAAATTATCTGCACAAAATTTGCAAAAACTTATGTTTGTAAAATTAAATGCAGAATTTCAAAATTAAATATTAATATATGTATAATATATACAAGTGTTAATAGAAATATTGTACTAATATTTCTTTTCTATTCTTTGTTTCATATATTTTCATCCCGTTTGTTTGCTTAAAATAAAATGTATAATTTTTTTAATTAAATTTCTTTATGTTGTCAATGAATACTAATTATTAGTAATGTTAATAACAATTGAAAATTTGAATGTAACCGGAAACGCTTTTTCGCTGTCGATTATGGTTATCGGTAACCAAAATAAAATTCAGGTCATCGATAATGGTTACTGATAACCAAAATTAAATTTCGGTCATTTATATTGGTTACTGATAACCAAAATTTAATTGCCGTCATCGATAATTGTTATTCGTAACCAAAATACAATTTTAATCATTCATAATGGTTATTCGTAGTCAGAACAATTAAAAATTAACATTTTTTTACATTTTATTTTTTGAGAAATTTCTTTGAAATTTAATTATAACTTGCTTCCATTTAAATAAAAATTAATTTTTACTCAATGACTTTTTTACAAAAAATTTTTAAAATAACTGTTATTTTCGACCTCTGTTGAAATGCTTTGTATATATCGATGACATCGTGATCTACGAGCATCTTTAAAGGAGCACCTCACACGCTTAATCGCGGTGCTAATCAGACTCCGAAAATTTAACCTCAGGCTACAGCCGAATAAATGCGCATTTCTGCGAAAACAAATCGCCTATCTAGGGCATGTGATTTCCGAAGGAGGAATATCACCGGACCCGTCCAAACTACAAGCGGTAAGAGAATTTCCGACCCCCAGAAAAGTGAAAGATATTCAATCTTTCATCGGGCTAGCCGGTTACTACCGCAAATTTATAGAACATTTTTCGAAGATAGCAAAGCCCTTGACACGGCTCACGAAGAAAGGCGAAAAGTTTACTTGGTCAATAGACCATACGCGCTAAGCCGAAACCTGATAGCGGAGGCATCAGCGATAAATGTAACGCAGCAAGAAGATGACTCCCCGAGAGAATATTTGGAAGAAGAAAAGCAGCAAATACTTTACGAATATCACGACTCACCTACAGGAAGACACCAAGGAGTCACGCGTACATTGAACCGGATCCGGTTACAGTACAACTGGAGTGGATTAACAAAAGATATAGAAGCATACATAAGCAATTGCGAGCACTGCCAGAAAAATAAACTGATGAGCAGAAAAACGAAAATGCCAATGATTATCACCGATACACCCGAGCGACCATTCGAGAAATGCGCGCTCGATATCGTAGACCCATTGACTATCACAAATAGTGGAAATAAATATATCCTTACATTTCAAGACAACCTAACAAAATTCAGCAAGGCGATACCGGTGGAAAACCAGAAAGCAAATACAGTCGCCAAAGCTTTCGTCACGAAAGTAGTGTTAGAACACGGAATACCGGAGAAGATTCTCACGGATCAAAGCACGAATTTTACGAGTGAGATGTTTAAAAATGTGTGCAAATTGCTAAAAATCGAAAAGATTTAGACAGTATACCATCCGGAAAGTAACAGAGCGTTGGAAAGATTGCATCGCACTTTAGCGGAATACCTGAGGCATTATATAAACAAAGATCAAATTGATTGGGATAAATGGATACCCTATGCGATGTTTACCTATAACACAACGCCTCATACGACGACAGGGTTCACGCCGTTTGAATTAATCTATGGACATCGGGCTAACCTACCGACAGCATAATTAAAGCCCCTAAAAATGACGTACTTGTACGAGGATTACGCGCAGGAACTTCGCGCAACGAAAAGGAATTCGCGCAACAAATCAAGTCGTAAGAGAAAAAGATACCAAGCAGGAAAAAGTGAAAGCGAAACAGCAATTCGACAAGATACTATTACACGACGAGACAGTACGACGCAGACGATCGAAAAAACTCGAGTCCCAATGGATTGGACCGTATGAAATTGTCGAGAAACACAACGACGTAAACTATACAATTAAGATTAAACGAAAAACGGTACGCGTCCACGCCAATCGTTTGAAGGCTTTTATCAAAAACTAGAAAAGCAGATAGAGAAAGCATAAGCGAAAGGCATAACTATGGAAATTACCAGAAGCAAGACATAGCATAGTAAAAGCATAGTAATGGAAATACACAAAATCTTACGATTAATCTCGACGGGGAGCACCATGCCCCCGACTTACCATGTGAAGCGCCCGCACGATAGCCCCAAGCTGCGCGCGCCCTCTCCCCGGGGGCGGAGGAAGAGTAGGACCCCGAGAGCGCCACAGCAGAATCCGGGGATCCTCCAGAGGACCGGGAAGGGCTCACCCATGGCCTATCCCACGCAGAACCGGATCCTGACCTTGCTCGATCAAAATCGGAAAACCCGCCAAAAAAAGGGGGACAGGTAGCCCCCGCGCAATTAAATGGGCCCACGCGCCGGCAAACCAGCGAGCGCGGCCGCGGCCAGGGACCGGAGGATCGGATATCACCACACGTTCAATCTGGAGGATAAGTCCATCCTCCTTTTCCTCCTCGCCAGCCCGAGGCTCCTCGGGATCCACCACAGCCCGAACCGGCACAAAATGCTCGAGAGAAGACATGATAGCAGCAAACTCTCACAACGGCTTACGACTTGACAAGACCGGTAACAGACTCAGACTGAAGCGACTCGTAAAGCAATATAAAAGTAGCAATCTGTGGACAGCCATGGTCAGCAAAAGATATGATAAAAATAACACCAAGTCCAAGATAGTATTCTTATTACAGATACCAATCATCATCTTACACCTCGCGGGAGTGATGACACCCTAATCGATGCCACCGTACGAGGTGACATCATTTAGCAATGAACCGGGGTTCTACTTTGAGAAAATTGGAACCATGCAACTAAAGGAAGCAACGTGGAAACTAGTCATCAGAATCGATGTCGCGGCATTTGAAGTGAAATACCATCTACTTCATAATTACCTCGAACAGGTCAAAGGGCTATGCAACAACGTAGACGACGACAACCGAGACGCATGTCACAACATCCTCCGCGTAACAGAAGACAGTAATACAAAACTGACGCAACTGCTATTACGATTACAAACCGTATATAAGATAACGACGAGTCGACACGGACTAATAGACGCAATAGGCACAATAGGTGAAACCCTATTCGGAACAATGGACGCCGACGACGCACGACGGATACAAGAACAGTTAAAAACAATAAACAATCAACAGAAAACAATACAGTACGCGGCGAAGCACCTGTGGCAGCCGTCGTCAGCCACCAGGAAGTCGCGGAAAGTACTGGAGACATTGTACGACGCGACAGGTTAAAAAGATCGATGCAATCTGTCAAATTGCAATTACTCCGATTTGTTTGACAGGACTTCGTGTCTCCTAGCAACCGGGTTTTGCAAAAAGTCGCCCATAGATGGATGTCGTAACTCGTATTTCAAATTCTGTCGTGAGGAAATATAAAGGCGTGCGGTTTCGAGGAAATTCGGCGATTCGGCGAATTGTCCTGGCGATACATATACAGATCAAAACGCCTCGTCTTTTGGATAACAAGAATCCTCCTCGTTCGTACGAGGAAGGAATCACCAAGAGGCACAAGACTCGCCCTCTTCCTCTTGATCAGATTTTCGCTGTCAAGAGGAAGGTGGTTGCGCCCGTCGCAGCCCCAGGCGCTAGTCGCCCAGTGGAAGGCGCTAAGCCGCTTCCTCCAGGCGCTAGTCGCTTAGCTTCCGGCGCAGAACGCCTGGCTCACGGCTCCAAGCCGTCGTCTGCCGGCGCAAGGCGCCCTGCTCCCGGCGCCAGTCGCCCAGTCTCCGTCGCTCCGCCGACTCCTAGCGCTAGTCGCTCTTCGACTTCCTGCGCTAGTCGCTCGTCCCCCGGCTTAACGCCGACTTCCGGCGCCGGTCGCCCCACCGGCCATTCGCCAATCCTCGGCGCAAGTCGCCCAATCCTGGTGGAATCAACAACGCCAAAGAGGAAACGGCCATTCGAAATCGGGACGTCGACGCCAGAATCAGGAGGGTCTACGCCGAAGAATCCGTGGGTTCTTCCACCCCTGATCTCTCCGCCTTCGTTATCACCCATCAGGAGGACTACTGAAAGGACGCAGACATTACAGCAGGAAAATCCAGATTCCTCGACGCAGACGGAACATCGAGAAAAACAGGATTCGTCAACGCAGACGGAATCATCTGAATCCATTCTAGCAGAGAAAAGGGAAGCAGCGACGCAGACCAAACAGCGTGGAGGACGAGGATGAAGACGAGGAGACACAGAAAATAATTTTGTGAAGCAAGAAATATTATGCAAAAATGTTGTAATGTTCAAAAATAATTAAATATGTTCTAATAAAATGTTAAAATAAATAACAACAAAAAAAAGCAACAAAAAATCTTAGCGATTATTTAATCGGACGTTTCGTCCAAACACCAAATAAAAATTATAAACGCGACGTTAGGACACATAGATACACTAGAGAAGACACTATAAAACGAAAACTTAATAGCGAATGTCACGAGACGCATACAACAACGCGTAGCAAGACGAGCACCTCTTAGTAATAAGCACAATAACAGCCAAATTAGTAAGCGACGTAAAAGATACCTTGGAATACCTTACCTATGCGAAACACGGCCCATACAGCACAAAATATTTTCAACAAATATGTACAAATATTTCTATAAAAATATCGCAAGAAACATTTTAAAATGGTTTTAGGAATATTTTAAAATGACTTAAAAATATTTTGTGCTAACATTTTTAAAAATATTTTAAGAATCTTTTAGAAATATTTTTGAAGTGAAACTTCTTTAGGCACGGTAGTGAGTTCGATTCGCGACACGAAAAAGTGTAACGGAAGTGAAACTTCTTTGGTACGGTAGTAATAAGTTCGATTGTGCGACACGAAAAGTGTAACGAAAATTCGACCAATAGGCGTATGGCGTTGGCGAGACGGTTCTTCTTCTGGCACGGTAGTAAGTTCGATTATGCGACACGAAAAGTGTAACGAAAATTCGACCAATAGGCGTACGAAATGAAATTTCTTTGGTACGGTAGTAAGTTCGATTATGCGACACGAAAAGTGTAACGAAAATTCGACCAATAGGCGTACGAAATGAAACTTCTTTGGTATGGTAGTAAGTTCGATTGTGCGACACGGAAAGTGTAACGAAAATTCGACCAATAGGCGTACGAAATTAAACTTCTTTAGTACGGTAGTAAGTTCGATTGTGCGACACGAAAAATGTAACGAAAATTTGACCAATAGGCGTACGGCGTTGGCGAGACGATTCTTCTTCTGGCACGGTAGTAAGTTCGATTATGTGACACGAAAAGTGTAACGAAAATTCGACCAATAGGCGTACGAAATGAAATTTCTTTGGTACGGTAGTAAGTTCGATTGTGCGACACGAAAAAACGTCACGAAATAGTGTCACGAAAATTCGACCAACAGGCGTACAAAGTGAAACTCCTTTTGGATCGGTAAGTAAATTCGATTTTGCGACTCGAAAACGCGTCACAAAAATTCGATCAGGCGTACGGCACTGGCGAGACGGATATAGTGAGAACTGCGTGTAACACTATATTTTCGAGTTGCGGGCGGCTTGGAGTGACTAATTCCGTTGCATTGTTTTTGTATTAATTTCAGAAAAGTTATGGCAAAGCCTTGCCTTCAGAAGTTTCACTTTTAACGCGCGTGGCGACCACGCGTTCATTTTTTTTTTAAATGTTTTTCTTTACCATCCAGATAATATTTTCTTAAATATTTGAAATATATTTTTAAAATATTAATTTAAATCTACATATATATTGTTTTATAATCTTGTTCCAAAATATTTAAAAAATATTTTTTTTAATTTTCTAAGTCTCCTCGCGGCGTGTTGCTTTCGCGCTTCGGTCGTTACCTCCGGCGCGGCGTCGCCCAAGCAAAAGTTTTCCAAGTTCCCTCGTGGCGTGTTGCTTTCGCGCCGCGGTCATTACCTCCGGCGCCGCCCGAGCAAAAATTTTCTAAGTTTTCTCGCGGCGTGTGGCTTTCGCTGGGACGAATCGATACAGCGTCCAAGTTCTGTCGGATTAAACTATAACATTTTTTTACAGCGAGAGCTATAATTTAGCAACTCATGTGCGAATGTCGGACTTCTGCCAGAGTTGTCCGCATGGCCCAGAAGTGGCACAATATTGGCTGCCAAGACTTGATGGGTGGTACTGCCCCAGTACGGATAAACCGCTAGATCATTATTGTGCCAGTCTCGGTGACCAGTACCCCCATCCAACCATATTCTGTTCCGAGGAGAGTCTCGTCTCAGTACTGACCGTGTATAAGGCCAGAAATGATATTGATCTACAGCCGAGAGTCGGCTCATTGTCAGTACTGGGCATGTATTGGGTCAACTTAGAAAATTTTTGCTCGGCGCCGGAGGCAACAACCGCGCGAAAGCAACACGCCGCGAGGGGACTAAGCTTTTTGCTCGAGCGGCGCCGAAGGTAACAACCGCGCGAAAGCAACACGCCGCGAAGGGACTTAGCTTTTTGCTCGAGCGGCGCCGGAGGTAACAACCGCGCGAAAGCAACACGCCGCAAAAGGACTTTTCGCTAGAGCCCACGCCGGAGGTAACGACCGCGTTCGTGCCTCTCGGTTATAGTAGGGGAGCCCAATGGGGGATTTGGTGATTTACTCGAGCGCGACAGATTAACATATAGGGGGATACCTTGCACCCTGTTGAGTACCTCCACTATATATAAGCCCTTAATATAGGATCGCGCGTCTAGGGCAGCCGATCAGAATAGTAAAAAAAAATCGATTGTTAGAAATACTCGAGCGCGTCAGATTAAGGTAAGGTGGGTTAATAACATGCTGAAAAGTGTGCATTTCAATAATCTGACGATTTGAGCGTGACGTAAGAGAGTGGGAGGGTCACAAACTTGCAAAAAAAAAAAGTCACCTTGACATTCTCGAGCGCGGTCGAATTTTTTTTTATTTTGAAGGAAATAATTCAAGAATAACGGAAAAAATATAATCTGCCGATTTCCACAAGCCGAAGTAGCACAAATCGTCAGAAAAGTTTAGTGCGTGCAGCTGCAGTGAAGCATGTATTCCCCACTCCGCGTCTCTATTTCCCTTTCACTTTTTATATAGATCTATAAAATATAGATCTATATAAATCTATAGATCTATATAGATTTATAGAATATAGATCTTGAAAAGATACTCTGTTTTCCAATAACTCCAGTTCCGCTATCACTGTGCCATATAGATGGTTTTCTTAACAAGACTGTTAAATCGGCACTGGTTAAAGAGTTGGAAAAAAAAAATTGAAGAAATGGAACTACCGCCATCTAATGTAGATTTTGTAATTGTAGATGGCTTCTTCTTTTTACATACTTTCAAAGAAATGCCGCGCAGTTTTGGGGATGTGTCAAAGAAGATTTTGCAATGTCTTGTTAATAACTCAGCAAGTCGAGTAGCCATTGTATTTGATCGCTACTTCACACCTTCTATCAAAGATTATGAGCACACTCTTCGAGGTAGTGTGGATGACAAGGATTTCTACATCTCCGGCCCTCAACAAAGGAGAACAGCAGATTTTGCGAAAGAATTGAAAAACATCAAGTTTAAAGAAGCTCTTGTCAAGTTTTTTATTGATCATTGGGCTGATCAGGAGATGGCTACAATTATCGGTAACAAAACAATATATCTGAGTCATGATTTGTGTTACGTATATTCAGTTACCAATAATAAAGTAACGCGAACCATCGATCATGAACTGTCATGTCCTGATCACAAAAAAGCGGATACAAAAGCAGTATTTCTTGCATGTCAGCTAAAAGAAGATTCCACTGTTACAATCAGAACCTCTGATACAGATATTGTTGTTATCATGTTGGCCAATATGGAACATCTTCAAGCATCAGTGAAAATATGGATGGATCTCGGAGTAAGTAATGCACGCCGATATATCGACGTTTCCGCACTCTCTGTTAAGCTAGGCCCAATAGTTTCGCGAGCGCTACCAGCTCTTCATGCGCTAACAGGATGTGATTTCAACCCGGCACTTTATAGACGAGGCAAGAAAAAACCTCTAGATATTCTAATGCATTCAGAAATTTTTCAAAAAGAATTTGCAGATTTGGGATCTAAAGATTATAATATAGATGAATCTTTTAACATCATACAATCTTTTATCTGCCACTTGTATGGCTTAAAAAAATTAGATGATGTCAACAGAGCTAGAATTGAAATCTTCAATACGACATACAAAGTATCAGATACATCACAGCCCTTCTCGTTGAATGTTCGTAATTACGATGCTTATTGCTTGCCACCATGTCAATCGGAGTTACTGCAGCAATTATTACGAACAAGATATATTGCATGCTTGTGGAGGAATGCACACAATCCAAACAGCATCGACATGTCACCAACAGATTAAGGATGGACAGATGTAAAAGGCAAATTGGAAATGACTTGGTTCGTTGGTAATCAATTACTAGAAGCGTACGACGATGTAGTCATAACACCTGATATTCTAGGAGATACTCCAGATTCAGGTATATTTTCTTTTCAAAACTTTGATAACACGCTTTTCATGAAATAAATAAAATATTAAGTATTATAACGATTTCTTGTTACAGATACGCAAGCTGAAGATGAAATTGACGAACAAATCGAACCAGACTTGCAATACGACGATAATTCCACGGAAAAAGAAGATGAAGATGAAGATTAAAAAAAAATATTTTTAAAGTTTTTTTTTATTTTACTATTTTTTTCTGTACCTATATATTATAATTGAAAGAAATAGATTTTTTTATTTGCATTCTATTTTCCATGCATTTTACTTGTCACACTTAGTAATTTAAAAAAAAAAATTTTTTTTTAATTAAAAAATTTTTTTTTCAATTTGTCAGATTAAGAAAATTCCTCCAAATAATCGTCAGATTATGGGTCAGCGCGACTAGGACATCAAGCTGAATCACCTGTATAATAATCTGACGCGCTCGAGTATTTCAAAATGGCGATTTTTTTTGCATTATCAAGAAGCCGCCATGAGCTTGCGTCATGTCCGAATCGTCAGTCTTTTGAATGGGAGCTTCTTTCGGGTTCACTTAACATCCCCTCCGAATATCTGACGCGCTCGAATAAATTTTTTTTTTCCCGTTTTTAACCGTTCCGTACAGCCACCCTCACCATGCAAACCGGCAGATTAACCTCCAATATCAGAGACACGTGGGGCATATACACTATCAATATCTGACGCGCTCGAGTATTTTCATGTGACTATTTTTTTTTACATTTTTGAAAACCTGTAGACGCTTCCCCCACCGGTGAAAGGGTGTACATTATATAACCTTTTTTTCTTTCTACCATCTAATCTTCAAAATCCAATAGGTTCCTACGACGCTCGAGTAAATCGCCATTTAGCCCGCTGGGCTCCCCTACTATTACAAGTACCCCGAATTATGGTGTCATTCGTCTCGCTTTGCGTCAACGTGGCGTATCGTCGACCCCTGAGACCGGCTGCCGGATATCTCGTACGGTAATCGAATTCGCGTCGTCATCACTCTCAGCGGATAAGTGCCGATGGTCTCGATATTTCGCCTCCGGCGCCCGTAACCCGCGGTGCGTAAGACCGTGCGTCGCCGATCGCTCGGCCGGCCGGTTGGGTACTATAAGGGCTCAGTCACAATGAGAAAAATAAGGTGTTATGCCGCGTCGCCGGTTGGTGACGGCTTACGGCAAAACGTTTATTATTTTCGGGATGTCTTGACCTTACTAGTTGGGACTCGGTAGGCACAGGCGGGCAGACTAGGAAGCGGTCGGGTTCGCAGGTGGAACGGGGTGTAGGCGTCGTTAAATGAACTTCACTTTGTTTTACTTTATATTGGAGCTTTATTTCAGCGCCCCTTTTACACTCACTAACTTACACTTGTATTTGCCTTTCACAATTACTATAACTCGCACGCGCTTTGTTATAATGTAAACCTTCGCGACACGACTTACGAGAACGGTCACGGGCAGAGTCTCCGGTGTATTACTCTCCGTCGCGGCTTCTGTCGAAGAATATAAGGGACCGTCGAGGTCCCTTATATTGTTTTGAGTTATGCCCTGTCGGCGCTTTTCTGCCGGGTTCGACGGTCCCCCGAATGAGGTCGGTCAGTGACCGAGCGCATTCGCAATCTCGCTGTACTCCCACGGTTCCGCGATTGTCGAAATGCGTTGTCGCACGTTCCTATGCATCTCGCAATATTAACGCGGAAGCTTGATGAACTTCCGCGGTTCCGCGAATGTCGAAATGCGTTGTCGCACATTCTTATGCATATCGCAATAGTTCGATTGACGCGGAAGCTTGATGAACTTCCGCGTCCGCGTCGGCGTTAATTGAGGAGTCTTTCGAAAGACAATTTCCTCGAAGTCTTTCGAAAGACTATTCTATAATTTTATTATAAATAATTTAATAATTACCCGTTGTAATTTTAGATTACAACAAAGGAATAAGATAAAGGAATAAGGAATAAGGCATGTTGCATCTCACTTTAATGTACGTGTACTGAAGTGAGATGCGACATTCCTTTATTCCTTATTCCTTTATCTTATTCCTTATTTTTCTCATTGTGACTGAGCCTTAAGATGTGCGGTGCGCTCGGCGAGCCAAGCGATACGAGCGATACGTATAGACGTGCAAACGCGTTTCGCTTGGTCCGTACAAATGTGTAAAACGTTTGTGGAATACGTACACAAAAGGTGTACGTACAACAAAGTCGATGCGGGGAGCATCGTTTCCGTTCGCTCGCGCTCGTAGTCGATCGCCACCGTCGTGTAACTTATACGAACACAGCATTGCCACGAGTCGGTGTCGAAAGACCGAATTGGACTTGGAGAAATTCTCGCTCGAGCAGCGCCGGAGGTAACGACCGCGGCACAAAAGCAACACTCCGCGAGTATGATATGGTAATCAGTGTTGTCCCCGTACTAGTACTCTGTGTCGGGCCAAAGTTGGCGCCAAGACTGGGGCCCAGTTTATTTTCTGTAGATTAAAACATCAAAGATTCTATCTATGTATCATATAATAAATAAAAATAAGTGCAATCAAATTTTGTATTTTTTATTTTACAATATTTTTAAAATATTTTTAAAAAATTTTACGAATTAATTTTAATTTTTTTTAGAAATATTTTAGGAATATTACAAAAATATTTTTTAAATATTTGTATGTCCTTTTAAACATTTTATTTTTTGAAGCAATATTCTAAAAAAATTTTACAAATATTACTGAATATATTTATTTGCAATCTTTTAAAAATATTTTAGAAAATATTTTTCTGACATGATCTGGCGGACATAGAAACATTCTAAAAATATTTTTGTGAATTATTTTAATCTTCCTAAAAAATATTTTAAAAATATTTTGTGCTGTATGGGGGTATAATTCTCGTACGACTACTGCCACTCGAAACTTTAGTATCGGAATTAAGAGAAGCGACGACCCACCTATCCCGAGGGGCACACTTCCCTTTCAAAGTACAAGTAGACAATTGGAACACCATCGAAAAATTTGTAGAAATAAATGCGTACTACGACAACCCCAACGTCTACACGATCCTAACATTCCCGATCATCACATACCCCAATTACGAAATTGTGTGAGTAACCCCCCTGCTGGTGCACGACAATAAAAATATATTCATAATTCCCAAAACCTCACATACTCTGTTGGCTATTAATAAAGAAAATCGAAACTACATAACACTAAAAGAAAACGATCTAGACAAATGTACGCATTCTGACACGACCTTTGTATGCGATATAAACTACCCCGTATATTTTGTAACAGCGCACGCGCCATGCAAGGTGCAGATTTATATAAGAACGCAAAGAGATAATTGCGAGCGACGTCACATTCTCTCGAACGTGACGTTCTGGATAACTCTAGCAGAATCGCAGACATCCCAGGTAGCAAGCATTCGTCATTTTGACGTCAATTGACGTCAAAAGTCTGTCAGTTTGACGTCTTTTGACGTCAATTGACGTCAAAATGACGAGTGCTTGCTACCTGGGATGGTTGTTTTCTACCCCGTATAAACAACAAATGACCATACAATGCAATGATCAGGCGGAAAAGAAAATCGAGATAAATAGAACAGGTAAAATTAAGCTAAATGAAAATTGTAGACTGACTACGACAGACTTAACACTACGAACAAAAAAACAAGAGTACATTAAATACATATAAACGCATTTACCACAGTTTAACTTGACCTTCAACACAATAACTAAAAATATTGGAAATAACAAAAAATCAGGAACAGAACTGCGACTGGAACCGGTGATCAATGATCCCGCGGAGCTAACGAAACTAAACCTGAACCTAGAGGAAATAAACGAAGAACTAGAAAACAACCAAGTCAGCTTTTTATCTAATAAGAATGTATTATATCCCGTGGGCTCCGTGTCCATAGTTGTAATCATAATAGGAATCGGAATTACGGTAACATGGATAATAAAAAAGAGAACGAAGAAAAGCACGCGACGCGACTTTCGCAATTAACTGGGAAAATAGAACAATATAACTTCCATGGAAAAAGAAAACAACACAAATATTAACGAAAAACTTCATACCTCAGTTTTTCTTTTTCCACGGGGGAAGGGATGTTGTAATGCGGAAGCCGAGTTGGCCTCGTTGCGACACCGAGCTGCCAGCGCACGAGTTCCGGCTATTGCCAAATACACCTTGTGGCATTCCGGGGTTCACCAGGTTGCCATCAGGCTACTGACCTGAGCCCGGAAGCAAAAGCGCTGACAGCTGAGTCGACAACGAGGAAGCGACTCCGCGCGATAAAAAGCCCGCCCTTTCGATAAGCGGCGGACAGTCCAGATTCCGAGCACGTACCGCGTTAGTGCATTTATTATTACGTATTATACACATTGTTACACCCGCAAGTCAGGGTAGTGAAACTAAGGCCATTTCGTGTATTACATCGAATATCTATTTTATTAAAAACCACTGCTACACGAATCTCGCGAGTGTTGATCTTTCTTCCACCCGGCGGATCCAACGAAAGTACGAACCCGGTGCCGGCCCTGAAAACGACCTCACGGTGCGGCACGACAACAAAGGAAAAAAAGAATTATCCATTCTGTTCACGGATTTTGCCGCGACGTAGTGACAAGGCGTCAAAAACCTTGCACATACTTTTCTTATCATTACAGATTGCTACCATTGTCCTTATTTTATTTCACTTACAAAGCTCCTCTTATGAGGAAGCTTAATTGTATTTTATTTAATGCATAATTACTAATATTTATTAGTTTGGCTTCTTTATAGAGGAAGTTTTATGAGCAAAGTAAATTGGAGCAACGATAGCGATCTAATGAGGAAGCAATGTGCAAGTTTTCTAATTTGCACACTTTATTAAATTTTAAATTTGTTCGAGAGCACGCGGTAGCGCAGTGTAGCGCGAGGTAATAGTCGGGGAGCTGAGGGACCAAAACTGCAACAGTTTTAGAAAGGCTGATATTTTAACATTAGGTCATGTAACGGTTGTATATCAATAGCCTACCGTCAGTCAGCCAGTTTCGCTAACAGCTGGCGCGGGGGCGGCTCCAAACTTGTAAAAAAAACATGTATGTCGCAACTGTTTTATAAAATCTGAAAATTAGTTTGTAGATAGTAAGTTAACTAACAAACTGTGTGGGTATGGTCAGTCAGCAAAATATTGCAACGGTACGCGTCAGCAGCGCGCTGAAGTAATCAAAAAATTGTAGTTGGTGAAAGTGTTGTATAAAATCTAAAATTTTGCATACAATTAGTTAATATTATTTAAAACAAGAAAAACATAGTCAGTCAGAATTTTTATGTAACAAACACCGTCAGCAGCCAATAGAAGGGCGCGCCGCGCGCTTGATTTATATAGCGCGCTCGATGGCGCGGGCTGATTATATTTAATAATAAAATAAATGGTTTTAATACAAAATATTATCTATAATTTCTTTAACATGAAAAATATTGAAATAAGTCAACGGGACGAAACGGGACGCGTCAGAAACACGCTTAAGTCATAAAAAGTATGGTTTGTAAAAATAAAAATATAATAAAGCAAGTAGTTTATGGGATTGAAAATAAGAAAAAAACAATCGTCAATTTTTATTTAAGAAACGCCGTAACCTTTTTAAAAAAATATTTTATCAAGAGACACGGTAGTGTCTCGCGTCAAGATACGCGTCAATCAGCAAGTATATTTCAATATCGTACTTAAATTAATATTACAAAAATTAAAATAATTTTTCTAATCAGAATCACTGTTACAATCATATGCTTTATCAGACTCATCGTAATTTTCTTTGATATCAGTTACCTCGGACTCAGCATCTGCAAATTAGTAAACATATAATACATTTGATTAGTTTATTAATGAAAAAAAGGCTGACAAATTTGCTTGCAATTATTTATTACCTGATTCATCATTTGGTTGAATTACGACGTCTTTAACAAATGTAGGAATTTGCTGCCCTTCAAACCAGTCCAATTCGTATCGTCCTTCTGATTCCTGCCAACCATTTTCGACTGCTAACTTTGTGGTTGGTATCTTTTGGTGTGCGTGGGTCCAAATATCAGATATATATGCACTGCGATGAACTTGTTTGATGAGCTCAGCTCTGCATGGCGGAAGATTTGACGCATCGTAATTCTTTGCATTAATTTTAAAAGTGTCGTTGTTATCTTTAAATGTGTAGCTTTTTGAAAATATTGCGAGACAAGCTTCATTTAAATTCTTAATTTTTTTGTGATCATACAATCGACACATTTTGCGGTCGAGCGCGCTATATAAATCAAGCGCGCGGCGTGCCCTTCCATTGGCTGCTGACGGCGTTTGTTACATAAAAATTCTGACTGACTATGTTTTTCCTGTTTTAAATAATGTTAACTAATTGTATGCAAAATTTTAGATTTTATACAACACTTTCACCAACTACAATTTTTTGATGACTTCAGCGCGCTGCTGACGCGTACCGTTGCAATATTTTGCTGACTGACCATACCCACACAGTTTGTTAGTTAACTTACTATCTACAAACTAATTTTCAGATTTTATAAAACAGTTGCGACATACATGTTTTTTTTACAAGTTTGGAGCCGCCCCCGCGCCAGCTGTTAGCGAAACTGGCTGACTGACGGTAGACTATTGATATACAACCGATACATGACCTAATGTTAAAATATCAGCCTTTCTAAAACTGTTGCAGTTTTGGTCCCTCAGCTCTCGGACTATAACGAGACGATCACGATTAACGACACAGCAAGTAACAGAAAAATAAAGTTTGTATTTTCAGAAAACGTATTTACAATATGTACAGTCTTGTTTCTTTCCAGCGAAGAAAGCAAAGCCGTGAGAGCGCACAGACGTTATACGACAAAGCGGTGAAAGCAAGCGCGTGCGACTATCTATGCGAAAAACGGTTTAAGCGGTATAGCAAAGCGGTGAACTAGCTGTGATCTGCGAGCGAAATCGATTCCGCGGCGCAGCGACGGTTCTTTTATCACCTCTGAAGCGAAACTGCCTCCAAGCTAGTTACTAATGATTTCGCGAGAGTGATTGGCCACCGGCGGCCTGCGTCACCGTGCTTACGTCACGGTTTTCAAGTGACGACCCGAAGCGATCGTTACTTGTTTTCGACTGCTTTGTTTATAGCATGGATCTTTCCGTTGTGTAAGCACAAATAAGTCGTTCGTACCGTTGAACAAAGCTTGACCTTATTGTTGATGCCAATGTTAAAGAAATTGCCAGAATGCTAATCCCGAAAGATCCATGCTATACTGAATATTACCGTGACAAATCTTATGCGACGGTTTAAATGAATATTATGGCTTCTGCACACAGAACGCGGAAACGCTTGCCGCGCGGTAAGAAGCGACGCAGTAGCCAATAAACTTTTGGTTCTTACGGAAAAACAACACGTTGATTGGCTACCGCGACGCTTCTTGCCGCGCAGCAAGCGTTTCCGCGTCCTGTGTGCAGAAGCCATTACTTATCGCAAGCGTGCATGCGCTGACAAGCAACCGAAAGCGGTTCGAAATGCCAATTACCGCGATCTCAAACAAAATTTAACCTTTTTATGAATTAAGGGGTAAAGCCACTCTAGAATTTTCAAAAAATCGATTTTTTTTGTTAAACGATGCTTTAAGGTCTTAGAAATAAGGTACACTTGGTTTCAAAGCTCGGAAAATCTCTATTATCCCTTTTTCGTAATCCGTCTGCCGCCGCGTTCACATCTGTGAATGGTGAAACTGAAACTTTAAACGCGTTTTTCTCGAAATCGCTTTTTTAAAGTCGGGCGGAATCAGAACTCGAACACCTTTTATCCGATTGACTTGAAATTTTGAGTGAAACTTTACAATAACATTATCTTTAGAAGTACCTAGGGATTTTGCGATAAATTGAACAAAACTTTTTTTATAAACAATTTTGTGCGACATTTTTTAGTGAAAAATGAAGCACTTTTTTCCAACATGCACCATTCTTAGAAAAAATGATATTTCGCAATTCCTCTAGGTACTTCTATAAAAAAACTTATATATTTTTCAAAAGTCTTTGAATTTTTGTTCCAGCTCAGAAATTATAGGAGCTTCGATTCCGCCCGTTGGACGCCTTCCGCAAAAAGGCACTTTGGAGCAATGGTTCTGGTGCCGCCATTTTGGCAATAAATAATTAATAAAAATTTTTTTTATACTTTAATATATAGATAATAAATAGAATTAAACCAATTTTTATTTATGATTATTGTATTTCTGAAAAAAATTATCAAAAATTGGCTTTTTTTTGGGACTCTAGAGTGGCGTTACCCCTTAAAAGAGGGTCAGCTTAGTAGCACAAATGGGGTTTTACAGTCGACGCAATGTCAAATCGATGTTGACTTTGGGAGTTCAGGCTACATGGCATGGTCCATATATGGGCTTCGCATGTGGACCTTTGATCGCGTATAAAGCTGGATCTAATAAATCCAATCTTAAAGAATTATATATGAAATAAGGGTAGAAAAGACTGAAGAATATAATAGAATTAAAAATAACCTGATATCTCAAGCGGAAGTTAGAGCTACCACAAATATTTTTCAAAAAATTTAAAATTTTATACAAAATAAACTCTTTTACCGATTTAATGATACTCTACATTAACAAAAAAATTGAGCCTAATATCTCAAAATTTGCGGAAGTTAGAGCAACCACGGACATCAAATCCGTAGACACGCACACGCACACACACGCACACGCACACGCATACGGACATTTTGTAAAAATGTGATTTTTCGACGTTTTAGAACATTCTAAATACATAGGCTAAGAAAACTGAAAAATTTTTTTTTATAAAAACGAAGTTTTTTTTATGAGGAACCAATATACGGTTAATAGGATAGCGCGACAGATCTGCTGAAACCGGCACATCGTATATACATACAAAGAATTTTTCTCTCGCGAGCAAAAAGAAAACACATCTTCGGACATATTCGTATAGTAAAGGGCGTGCGCGACTCTCGAAACTTCCGTACGATACTCCGTTAATGAAAAGCATTCGATTGGACATGACTTACGGATTATTATCGTATAAAATTTGAAGAAAATACAGCGCGAAAAAGTTACGTCGTTCTCAGAATTAATAGATCTCGCAAAAAAAGTCGAAAAGACTTGGGCAGAAAAAAACAACGATACAGTCATCAGCTAAACAATCATTATCGTCGCGTAAACACGAAATCCGTCCGTGTTGTACATACATATTGCGAGAATTTTGGACACACCATAGACGAGTAGAAATCTCCAAAAAAAAAGTTCGACCACGCCGAATAGGAAGAACAAAACGCACTCCTAAGGAAACCCAAGAAAGTGTCCCCCTCCGATTTTGATGAATTATTAATGTTGTTTTCTAGATAAAAATAAGGGACACGTATTTCTTTATACGTGTCCATACGCATGTTTAAGGGGTGGAACACCCCTTTAAAAAATCAGTTTTTTTTTTTCGGGCCAAATATCTCCAAAATTATACAAGATAAAAAAATTTTACAAAATAAAAGTTAAATGATTTAAAAAGTACTTTAAAACAGCGACAAAAAATTTTTTTAAATATGTTTTAATTTTTTAAAAATACCTTCACCACTTAACATTTTTTCCCAAAATTAAAAAATTTTTTTATCAGTAAATAAAAAGTTATTTTTTTACAAATTTAACTATATATAATAAAGTTATGTTTTAAAAAATCATTTTCGAGAATTTTAGAAAACGATCTGTATACACGCTTCCGTACACGTCTATTAAGGTAGTTAGTCCGTAAACTCATTTTCTTGGAAACCTCATAAAATTTGAACAGTAGTATATGAATGTAAACACGATTTACGCACCTGTGCAATTAGAAAAAAAATTGACCATCCCGAAGCTGAGATAATTGAAATCAAAGTTAGTACTTTTTACATGTATCACAGGTATAAAAACTGCTTTCGATACCACGTTTCTAATTGTAGCGACAAACTACTCTGACAACTTTTATGAAAAACAAGAAGACAATAGAAGAGTAAAAATATACTTACAAAAATACAAAACCTTTAAACGTTTAGTTTCGAAGTAATTGATACAGTACACAATTTCTGATACTAGCAGTGGACGCATATGACAGCTAACCTTTGAAGTTAGCTTTGAAGTGAACCTAATCTAGTAGCACACATTAGTGTCTATATACATGTACATATGAGATTCTTACACATACATGGGTAATTATGCATATTAAGACTGCACTCGCCAATGACCTTGACTTTGACATATGTTGTCAAAGTCATGACTCTGAGTAACCTTGACCTTGAAAAAAGTGGCGGTCACGATCCGTTCAAAAGTTACGAAGCATTAAAGTTTTCGCTTTGCAAAATTAGTTGTATATCGCCACAAATATTCACACAGATGATCGACTAACTATCTTGTAAATGACTAATATATATGTGAAAATAGTACATGTACGAACAAAGGAAAATTCTTTAAAGCAGTAAATGGAAATTTTAAAAATGTGGAAAACCAACGCATGTACTTTGAAAGCACACTATGTGTCTAGTTTAACAATAGTGGAGCCCCCCGGCGGAACCTACTGTCTCCACGCATATACTTTTCACGCAAAACGAGTTGTCACATGGGTTCGTGGCGTGCTTTAAAAACTCGTTTAAGTAGAGGTGGTATTAAACAAGATAAGTTAGTCGGTCATCTGTGTGAATATTTGTGACGATATACAATAAACGAGCTCGCAAAGCACGCCACAAATCCATGTGACCGCAGGGGGGGGGCGGAACCTACTGCCTCCATGCATATATTATCCACACGAAACGAGTTATCACATGGGTTGGTGGCGTGCTTTACGAGCTCGTTTAAGTAGAGGTGGTATTAAACAAGATAAGTTAATCGATCATCTGTGTGAATATTTGTGGCAATATACAACTAATTTTGCAAAGCAAAAACTTTAACCCTTCGCGGGTAACGTCTTTTTCGGCACCTGTAACTGGTAACGTCGAGTCACTCATTTCCGACGCCTAAAAAATACTTTAAAATGTTCTAAAAAAATCTGAAAAAATTCATGTTACCTTATTAACTATCCTACTTTAAGGATCAATCGCGATATTGCCGATTTTTTCATTTGTTTAAACAATATATTTATATAAACAGACACTGACATACAGGACAGTCACTTTCGCCAGGGCACGAGTGACCCGACGTTACTCGCAAAGGGCTTCGTAACTTTTGTACGTATCGTACCGCCACTTTTTTCAAGGTCAAGGTTACTCAGGATTATGACCTTGACAACATATGTCAAGGAACACCTTAAAAATTCAAATTTCAAGAAATACCTTGATGGGTTATATTATTTTGATTTTGTTGCTTTACATTTTTGTCGACCCCAATTTTATTGCTCCGCCGCTATCACAAGAAAACTACCTCTAATTATTCCTATCTAGTACAACACTTTAAAATTCCAGTTTAAAGAAATATATTTGGGCGGATTAGATTGATTTTGTTGTTTAACATTTTCGTCGACTCCGATTATTTTGCTTCACACTTTTGTCGACCCTCATTTTGTTACTCCGTCCCTACCCACACAGAACAAATATCTAATAGATATCTACATATCCATATGATGTCCATATCTACTACGGATACCTAATAGATATCTAATAAATGTATAAAATATTCATATATCTCTCAAATAACTAGCAGGGATGTCCATTATCCATGTGTTATCCACATATCCATGTCCAAGTATCTACCACATATATTTACTAGTTTGTAATGACGCTGCTAAGCGGCACATAATAATATAAGACCAACTTGTAAGTCTGTTGGGGCGAATATAAACACATCTCCGGCGAAACAAAATCGCGTCATTCACGGGTTTTCGAACCCGGCTCGTCTTTTAGATCTAGAAAAATAATATTGCAATGTAATATTTTTGAGATGTTAATTCTACGTTTATGTGCTGTATGGGATTCTATTTGTATATAATGGACATATAAAGGGGTAAAAACCACAGTGGTGTAAGTTAAATTTTATTTAAAATATTTTTTCGTATGCATAGATGGAATTTATATATTGTACAGATTGCATCTATGCACACGAGAAAATATTTTAAAAACTTTGACTTACACCACTGTGGTTTTTACCCCTCCATATATAGAAATAAAAAACATCAAATGAATATTTACGCAGATATCTAATAAATATCTACTGGACATGCAATTTTCTACGTAAATATCCATTGGATATAGTATGAATGTCCAATGAATATTTCTATGGATATTCTATAGATATCATGAGATCTCTTTTTGCGAACACTTGGATATCTATAAAATGTCTAATGGATATCTCGTAGACATAATGGATATCCATTGAAAATATCCAGAAAATTTTATGCAATTTTAGTATTCATACTAAATACTAAATACTTTGAAAGGAAAGCGATGTATTATACACATGTGTACCTTTGGAAGAAAACCAAAAGGTTAACGTCTTTCTTCTATGTACGGAGCCGTACGCTGCCATGCCGCTTGACACGCCTACACAAGCGGCGATCCGTTCTACGCTCGCAAGCCCGCGAATTCGGGCGGGCGCGGCACCACCCCCAAGACCGCGAGCGCGAGTGACAAGTCTCGCCGCGGGGCGGCTGACTTTCTCGTGTTTGATTTACAAACACGAGGATATATAAGAGCACGCCCGCGCCGGCAAACAAGGAGCGACCTCTAAAAACGAATAACTTTCCCGAGACTTGTACCGGGTGTCGAGATAGCGATTGAGATTTTGTGGAGATTATTCTTCAACCTAGAGCAAGCAAATTTAGCCCTTCGTTCTAAGGAACGCAGAGCTAAGACTGACCTCCGCTACTTTAAACACTGGGAGAGTCCGCCTCTCCCGGCGAACAGGATTTGTTCGTTTAGTAGTGGTAGAGCCGGGGCCACTCTACCCGAGAAAACCGCCAAAAAGAAGGAAGGACGTCGATGTGCCGGTGCCCGACGAGAGAGATTAAAGGAAGATAGGGCGTCATCGTCACCGCCACCGCCATCAGCAGAAGACGACGAAACCGGCCCTGCCCTCCATGAAAATCCCGGAGTTTTTCTTCGGTCGGGTTCCCGTACTCCAGGATTTAAAGCCGACCTTCGTATAACGAAATCTTCTACCAAAGAAAAGTTAACATGTACCTGAAGAAGCAGTAAACGCTTTCATTAAAGATCTCAAGATTCTAACGATTCACTCGCCTTTGCTTCCCTCATTCCTGCATGCCTCCGACATTCTGAAAGGCGAAATATTCCAACTGTCAGATAGACTCGAAACCGAATCCTCGCGGTTATGAATCTGGTACCTTTGCCATTAAACCACACTGCCCCCCCCCTGAAAGTTGGGGTGTTCCAATTAAAATGGGACACTCTGTGATAGATATAAATAGCCTGCACATTTATTTCATAGTTGCCTAATCTTTAACCTGGGTGATCGGTTCCCTCTCTAAATATAGAGAGCTAGGCAAGATACTTTCGGTGGGTTGCCTGCTTTCGAGAGGTGGCGATCGAATAAAAAACGACAATTTTTGGTTGGATTTGAACTCGGATCCTCCGGCTCACTAAACCAGCGCACATCTCTCTGCGTCACGATCGTCACTGCGATCAATCCGCCTTTCTGATTTTTTAGATATTATGTTCTATCATCAGAAAAATATCCCTATCTAGCACTACACCTTATAATAACATTTTCAAGGAATATCTCAACGGATTATATCATTTTGATTTTGTTGCTTTATATTTGTGCTAGAAGGAATATCTAAGGATTGTTTTCTGATAATAGGGTTGAGCAACAAAATCGGGGTCAACAAAAATATGAAGCAACAAATTCAAAGTGATACAATCCATCAAGATTTACTTAAAATTCGAGCTATAAGGTGTTGTACTAGATATGAGTAACTGAGGGTAGTTTTCTGAATAATTCTGATAATAAGGTCGGAGCAACAAAATCGGGGTCGAAAAAAGCAACAAAATTAAAATAATATGTAATCTATCAAGATATTTCTTTAAACTAGAATTTTTAAGGTTATGCTAGGTAGGATTAATTAGGGGTAGTTTTTTCATGGTAAGAGTGGTGCAACAAATTTAGGAATATAACAATTACCAGATTTGCTACCAGATATGGAAAAAGAGCTGGTCAAGTATTTGCTCTTGATGGAAAGTATGGTGTGCCCCAAAGTTTTGTTTCAGATATATCCGACATATATTGAACAAAACTCCTGGTGGGGTTCCTGATAACGCAGATGCGGTATACATGTTTTGCCAGAAACGTTATTCTATGGACCAACATGGTGAAATTTGAATTCAGTGTCTTATTTGTCACTTATGGGCACACAGCAAATGCACATTGTGCGAAAAAGATGAATATGTGTGCGATTTTTGTTTGTAAATAATAAAATTAAAAAGATTATAAATTGTTTAATTTATTATGTAATGTTTATGCATTAGTTTCTAAACGCTATTGTCAACAAAATTTGTTTTTTGTAATTTTTGATGGGAGCTATATTATATAAAATTAGTTTTTTTTTTAATATATGTGCAATACAATTCAATTTTTTTTTTGGTTCCACGTTTGGTTCCACAAGCAGACACAAACTTAATAGTACCTCTATTTTAAACAAACAGTTTTAAACAAAAAGTTTAGAGCAGTTGGAATAAAAAATAAAATTTTATGAAAAAAATCAAATTGGAGGGGGGGCACAATACCACCCCTTTCTCTAGATAAAAGCAATAAAAGCGCAGTAAAATCTTTTGATTTTGTCTCATGGATGTAAAACCAACAGATCGAGATAAAATTGCGTTCATAACACTATTTGGTACCTTTCGTTTCATCAAACATGTCTTCCAGTCTAAAAAATTCTGGTGCCACCTTTCAACGACAATGGACCAATTCCGAAGAGGCTGAAACATACCACGGTGTGATGGTATGTTTAAATAATTTATAATTTTAATTAATTTTGTGGTTCACATAAAGGATCTGCAAAAGGTTTTAATCGTCTACGCGAATTTAAATTATGTGCGAAACGAAGAAAGTGTAATTTTGTCCGCTCGCAGATAAAGTTTCTAGAACACGTGATCACCGCGCGCTAAGGGCAAAAACCCGAATGATAAAGTGGCGGCAATCTTGAACCTCCCTCCACCAAAAAATGTGAAACACCTCCTTATATTTCCGCTTCATGGTTCCGCAAGTTTATTCCGAACTTTGCAGTGATTGCCTTTGACGTTGCTAATTAAGAAGAATGCCGCATGAATGTGAGCTAAAGATCAGGGAAATGCCTTTAACCCTTTCGGTACGGAACGCCCGTGCGCCGAACGGTTTTCAGTGGCCGAAACTCCGATCGGCCAATATGCTCGTTACGGCCGAGAGAATTTATGCGCTTGGCGTTCCATTATTATACTTATACGCCTTCAATTATTACACTTATTAAAGTATTATATTTGTAAAACAAACATTAAAAAAATTTTAATAGAAATCAATAGAAACATTTTAAGTTAAAAATGTCGCAACAAGATAAATTCTAATAAAAGAAACGTTAAAAACTAATCCACAATTTCAAAAAAAAATATTTTAATTAAATCGGATTAAATTAAATTTTTAATATTCTACAACATTTTAACATGTAGAGAAACAAAACTATATAGTATAAGACTAGTGACTTTAGACAGTGACTCTAGTCACTGCTCGGCCGCAGCAAACGACATCTAGACAGTGACTTTAGTCACTGCTCGGCCGTAGCGAGCGGTATTTGGACGGTGACTATAGTCATTCCGTATCGAAAGGGTTAAAGCTAAAGAAAGCACTTGGGAATGTCCCCATACTCAGACAGACGGATGACCATTTACCGTTCACCATACAGACGCCAGCAGTTATATGCTATAGGGGCGATTCTTGTGCAAAGAAGAGCTGTTCGTGGCGTATCCCTTACGGAAAAACACTATTAGGAACTACTGAGAATCACTATTGAAAATCACTACTCGTAACACCAGTAGTAAATTCGCGGATTATTGAAGATCACTATTGGGGATTACAGTAATCCCACTATTGAGAATTACTGGAATCCACTGTTCGGGATTATTGAGATTTCACTAGTTAGGATTACTGGGATCCTACTGTTCGTGATTACTGGGAGCTTATTATTGGATTACACTATTGGGAATCCCACTATTGTGGAATCCCAATAGTATATCCCCATATTATACTGACTATTGGGATCCCGAAGAATATAACTGCTATAACAAAATAAATTTTAATCAATTTATATGAGAGATATATGTATTTTGCTTTTCTTATACTTTTGATATAATAATATATGATACTTAATAATATTATATGAGATACTAAATAATTATCTTTGGAGCTCCGCGTTTTTAAGTTGAAAGAGCTTTTTATATTTCAGAATGTGCTTTATTTGAGGTCAACAGGGCGCTTCATATCTCGAGTTCTTTGTACTGCGTTATTACATTTTTGCTTCATGGTCTTCTTCACGGTTTCATCAAGATTCTTTTCTTCAGGGAACTTTTCTCGAACGTAACCTAAGATATAGAATGCCCATCTTCAATTAAATACTGCTATTTATTAAAAATGGAAACTATAATGCATATACCGTTTTACTCCTTTATGGAAAGACGTTTCAAAGGATAGTCAATATAAAAGAAACAAAAAACTGAAACTGTACTTACATTTGATACAATCCACTTTCTGCGGGTCTAACTGTTTTTTTTTGCTTGAACGTTTTTATTCAAGTGGAGATTGGCGACCGTGCCTGTTAGCGAGAAACTAGCCAATTCTTCTTTCGAAAAAACAAGCGACAGTAGATCACCTGCCAATTTTATAGCACTCGTATAATTACACTTCGCGAGGTTTTTCGCGCTCACATGAAGAATTCCCTTTTTTCAATATCAACCTATTTTAAAATTGATTAAAAAATTAGATTTAAATCAGACAGGCAAAATAATTTTTTAATAGCTTGGAAACAAGTCTTATTACCTCAAGACCAGCAGAAGTAGGCGATGAAGAATTCTTTTCAGCTTTGGGTTTCACGGAAGTATCAGCTGATAGGAGATTTCCGTTTCTAGCCACATTCTTATATCCTTTAATAGTGTTTCTCCATAACAGTTCGGTTTCAAAGGAAGCTTAGGTGGTTCAACGTTTCTGTTTGCGTTGGCATTTATTGTTTTCAGGGTACATTTCGGCGATATATGTGCCGCTCGAATTATTAGATAAGTCATTAATAGACGGTGGCTCATAATCAAAACCCTTATTAGAAACGAAAACATTACAGAAATTAGAAACGAGTATGATTATTATCAATGGATGTGTGAATGCGAAAATAGTAATAATACCTTGGAGGTGATTGATATAGCTGGAGAACCGCTTCGGTTTGTCTCCGACGAAGCATTTGACATTACCTCGTCCTTTCGTACGTTAGAGTTTAGTGTGCAAATAATTATTAAAAATTAAAAATTATTCGCTACACAAGTGCAATTTACTAATAATTATTACGTATAACCCCATAATACCTTAATATGCGGAGAACTAGACAATGTAACATTTTTCTTTCCCTGTTTCGAGTTCACAGTCGGCACACGCTGCTTCTGCGTGACATGGCGTATGTATTCTGCGTGAAAATCCTTAGCCAAGATTTGTTGATTAAGCTCATTGTCACGCGGCAAATCATCATCATGGCGGGTCATCGAGTCATCGATTATCTCAATAACCTGAGTTTGTGGAATATTATCGTTAAGACTCGCTTTTTGAACCATTTCCGTGGCTAATGTCATTGTTTTTTGCAAATAATCCAAGATCTCCTTGCTTACTTTTTGGATTTTGGACAAGTCTGAAAATGTAGAATTTGTCAGTGATTAATTTTCTGCGGATAGTATCGAAAATAAATTGTTAAAAAAAATTATAAAGTTGTTTAGAAAAATAAAAATTATTTCAGAACTACGAAATTACGGTAGATTTTTTTTCTTACACTCAGTTGTAAATTGTAGGGCCCGCAGCCTAGTGTTTTCTTCTTTTAGATTTTTATTCTCTTTAATTAGTGACTCCATTTTGGAGAGCAATTCCACCTTGGCTGTCGCTGTGCAGTTTGCATTTTCGTCTGAACTTGCATTTTCCGGATCTGAATCAGTTGCCTGACAAAGATAAAAAGGATTTTGTGCATTTCAAATTGTCATTAATTATCAATATACTCATGGGATGAGTGTATCAATATATACACATACATATATGTATATATATCCCACGAATATATTGCTTATTGCTCGTTATATATTGATACACTCATCCCAGTGACTCCATTTTGGAGAGCAATTCCACCTTGGCTGTCGCTATGCAGTTTGCATTTTCGTCTGAACTTGCGTCTTCCGGATCTGAATCAGTTGCCTGACAAAGATAATAAGGATCTTGTGCATTTCAAATTGTCATTAATTATCAATATACTCATGGGATAACACATACATATACATACATATATATACATACATACATATATATCCCACGAATATATTGCTTATTTATCGTTATATATTGATACACTCATCCCATGAGTATATTGATAATTAATGACAATTTGAAATGCACAAGATTCTTTGTTCGATATCGTGGAGTCGCAATAGGGATCAGGACGGTGGCGGTGAGTCAGCGAGACAAGATTTGGTAACAAAACAATATATTCTGTGTCTAAATTACATATATTATGTTTGCATTGTCTTAGGCGGCGCCTTGAAGGCGCCTAATCAAAAAATAAGTGCTAACGCACGGTTTCACAATTTAATGTGGCGGATGGCCTTCTTTGCAAAGGGGCTTGGAGGGGACCGAGTTATTATTAAGGTCGAGTTTAGAGCCCGGAGTGAGAGGTGGCTTGTCCGTCGGTTGATCCGGTGGGTCCACTGGCGATGAAGGAGCCAGGAAAGCTCGCGTGAGCACTGTCTGACACGCTGTGGTTCGCGTCTCCTTGACGCGGATCAGGTGGAGGACCGGTGGTCGAGAAATGCGGCAATCCCGTTTCGGGAGCTTCAGTCCGGCGGGCCTGGTGCGACGCACCTCCGGGAGCTCCAGTGGAATGAGCTTCCACGGACGTATCGCCTGTCCCTTGTCAAGCTCCCGCCTCGTCGCCTGCCGCTCCTGCGGCACTGGCTGGTTGGACAAGCGAGGCTTTACAAGGGCCGGTGTCTCCTGGTGCCGCTCCTGCGACACCGGTTTAGCGGGCTCCGCCCCCTTCGTGTGCCGCTCCTGAGGTGCTGGCGGGTAGGAGAGACGCTTCCTTTGTCTCTGGCTCCGCGTCCTGGTTCGGCACCTCTTCTTTCTGGTCGCTGTTGGAGTGGGGCCACTCCGCGCCTCCGCTTCCACTGTGCCGGGCCCGGTGGGGGCGTCCGACTTGGAGGGGGCCGCGGTCTCCACGATGGCTCCACAGGAGTGCAATAAGCGGAGGAGAAGTCTCTCGACGCACGACAATTACTGCGCGGAGGAGAGGGAATCTCACTCGACGCGACAAAATATTTAATGTTTCGATTCTCTCAACGCTTCCTCGATACGAGATCGCAGAGTATAGCGGTAGGATTCGATGCTGGTCTGTGCGCAGCTCGCCTTAAATTGCTACTCGAGCGTACTTTAAACGCGAGTAAGTGTATGTGAGCCGGCGACGCGCCGCGGCGATCCGCGAAATCTGATAAGCGCGTGTTGGCCGGGCGCGCATTCGTCAGGCGCGCGCGGCACATGTTCGACTTCTCGAACATTCTTTTTATTTTGTCAGGCAACTGATTCAGATCCGGAAGACGCAAGTTCAGACAAAAATGCAAACTGCACAGCAACAGCCAAAGGTGGAATTGCTCTCCAAAATAGAGTCATCACTGATTAAAGAGAATAAAAAAATATATATATGTATGTATATATACATCACGTAAAAGATCCGTTTTTTGTTTAAAGTATCGTTTCATGATATCTTTTTGCTGGCTGGACTGAATATTACTAAGCTCTTTCTTCGTCTGGCTTTTCTTTGGTGTGCTTTGATTCTATAGAATTGGACGCAAAAGAAAATAAATTCATCACATGTTAAAAGCTCCGTATATACAAACAAATAATCATGTCAAGGATTAATTTTCAATACGATTTCAACGACCAGCTCGACATTCTGATATTCCACAGTCCCGAGATATATGCTGGCAGTTAAACATAAGTGCAAAAATTGTGACCTTGGTCTATCAGTATCAAAATTCTTTTAGTCAAGAGAACAAAGACTGAGATTACTCGCATGTAGCACTAACAATAAGTACTGATCGATTCACGTACGTAAATTTTGTATTATACATTAAAATGCTTATTTACCTTTGACTTTGTTACTCCCTTTGCTTTTAACGGTTTTCTTGCTATTTTCTCTTCATCTTCATCCGTGGAAATACTTTTTTTCTTCAGAACCCTTCTGTCAGACCTTGAGGTATAAGCAACGCCATACCTCTCAAGGTTTTTTCGCACTTCGCACATTTCAGCCCACTCTAATAAAAAAAAGAAACCATATCGTGATTAATATAAAATAATCACTATCGTAGTACATGTATTTAAATAAATATTTACTTTTACACACCCATCTCCATTGACCTTGACCTTGTAATATGTTCTCAAGATTATGACACTAAATATGAACATTCTTAAGATTTTGCCGTCGCTCATTGTTTATTAAAAATGGTAAAAATGAAGATAAGAGGGGAAAGGCACCTCAAATGATTATGATCTTGACAACACATATGTCAAGGTCAAAGTCAATAAAAGTATGGGTGTGTAAAGATAAATATTTACTTGTGTTTGTATTCATGAATTACATACTTCCATATGCGTGTATCGTTATCGCAAACGTTTCCCACTGGCAATATTTAGTCAATCGCTTCTTCATGATATTGTTTGGACCTACGTCGCACCTAAGCCATTTTGTCTTCACTTGTATTTCTTTTTCTACGATCTCATCCAAATCTTCAGTGGTAAATGAAGAATCCAACCATTCTAGGTATCCAACTGCGATGTTTCCTCCCTCGTTTTTAAACTCACATACCAAACACTTGGAATCGTCCATGGCTAATTTCACAGTCTCAAATAAATATTGTTAAATTAAATCAGTGTTTGAATTCGCTTGCACTCATAGATCATGGACTTTCTTTGTTTTGTTTTTGCGTATAATTGCAATAAATAGTAATAAACAATACAATTAAGGAGGCTCTTACCCGGCTGCTCTAATCAATGTAGCAACCGAAAAATTATCATTAATAATTGGTTATAAAATTATCGGAAAATTAAATAAAAAAATAAATAATTATTTTTACATAGTGTAAGAGTAAGTTATATGTTTTATTAGTGTAAATATTAAAATTTATACAATAAGTCAGTTGACTACGTCAGTGCTAAAGAGCAGAATAATAACATGCGCGTGTTACAAGGTCGTCTGTAGCAGTCTGCAGCTGAGTGAGGTGTAGCCGTGTAGCGTTGTAGCGATTGATGCGATGAAGAGATGGAGCCAAAAGAAAGATATAACGTGAGAATGCTGAGAGGGAAAATGAAAGGAAAATTCTCGAAAATAAAGGTTGTCAATGCGCGAGAGAATAATTATGCCGCTACCATACAGCGCAGAGAAAAGACATGTGCAAGTGAGGTTAGAAAGAAACTTCGCGCGATTTTGACACTCGGAGATCATTCGCCTAACCTGTCGTACGTCATATTAAAACTACAATATCTTTTATAACTCATCGTCAACACCAAGTTTTCTTCTTATCATTAGAAAAATTATTATTTTAACTACAATTTCTTAGTTTTTTGTTTACCTGGCTCGCAAACTTGCCAAGAAAATACATCACTTCCGGTAAAAATTTTAGTGTTTACCATATGCCCTGTGTTAAAAATGCGAATTTCAATACTGATATTTTTAAAATTTTTATCGTCAACCTATGTTAAAGTTTTGGGCATCGGTTCGTTGTGGTTCACTTTACAACATAATTTAATTTCATAAAGATCTGTCGTTTTATGATCGAGGTAAGAGCCTCCTTAAAGTGGAGTTGCAGGAAATATATTCTGCGTATCAAAAGCAAAGATATATAATTATATTTAATTTCTGTCGTAGAGATGTTTGATTATGAATTATATGACAAAAAATTGTAAACATCATGATTCTACCATTGTATTAAAACTGTGCACACTCAATATCCATAGCATGACGACTATCTTTTCCTGTATTTGATCCAATTGCACTAGTTATACTTACTGTAACAGTTCTTGCTGATTTACGAGTTGTCGCTGTCGAGGTTCCGAAATTTCTATACTCTGTCAGTTTTGTACGCTGAATTTTGTCTATAACCGCAGCACATTGTTCGTCGTAAAATAATTCGAATCGTTGGCCTCACATAAAATAACACTATAAGAAAAAACGATTTAGCATACGATGTGCTCACCGCGCGATACCCGAGGCGATACCATAAAATAATGGGTGCATCCAGAAGCACAACCCGCGCTCATTGAGCGGCTGATGTGATTGGTTCTTACCTTTAGATTCAACCAATCATACTATTAGCCGCTCAATGAGCGATTGCGCTACTGGATGTCGGGCTACGCGGGAAACCGACGGATACCGGAAGACCACGTACTTCGAGCGCCTTGCTACACGGCCGCCATATAATAACGTATACGTACAGCGAATCACACATAAATAGCAATAAAAAATTGTGACAACGGGTATTATTGCAAGTGCTTCCTGTTATTCAGTGCTGCGGCGAGTCTTTGTGCGTGCACCTTATTGAGCGGTTCTAATAGACACGATTATCGCCTGCTTCGAATATAATATAATTAATATATAATAAGCATGTAAAAAAACTGACACGCGAATAACTATTAGCATCTCGTCGAACGAACAACGCGAGAAAAATGCAAAGGGGACCATACAAAAAATATCTCAGGGACGAGAATCTCCCAATACCTGAGTCGACAATTCGCTCTCGTCAAGGTGCAGCTCAAGGTTGGAATGAGCAACCGATGGAAAATCAAAATGTACACGATAATGTAGCCGCGGACCTTCAATATATAGACGAGGTAAATACAAACAATGGAGAATATATATATATATATATCCCGGCAAAAAATTTTTTATGTAAAAACATATAAATATATATACATATAATTATATATCTATCAAATATATCAATACATGTTTTTTTTCTCTTGTATATAATCTCTCATATTTTTATCATGTGTCCCCCTTGAAACCATACAACTTTTGTCTGAAAAATTTTTCTCTAAAATGCGCTTTTTTCGAGATATTTATAGGTGTGTCAATTTAAAAAACTCACCCTGTATATAAGCAAATTTTTCTCATTACCTCAAACTTCACTTTTTATAAAAAGTGCAATACAAAAATTATCTTTTTAATTATTTTTAGATTCTTCTTTTTATTATTTTTCTTGTATATACGAACAAGAAATTATACAAGAGAAAAAAAATGTATGGACATTTAATATATAATTATATAAATATATAGATATAAAAATTCTTTTACTGAGATATAGTAAAATGTATATGCTCAAAATATCAAAAAAGTTATTAGTGGGCCGATTATATGTGTTGTCAATTACGAATATATATATATATAGAATATATGTTCTATATATCAACGTTATTTTTTAATTCAGAATATGGAAGATAATGACATTCTACAAGACGACGTTGACTCTCAAGGCGATGAAATCTCTCAAGCTGATTCAAATGGTAGCCAGTCGACGACTATGGATGTTTCTAGCAATTACAGCGGCAATGGAAGTACTATTTTAGAGATGCAAGATTATATTAGTAATGCTAACAGCAGTGTTGGTGAAGAACAAGAAGAAGAAGATGATGAGAGACGGGAAATCCGAAATGTCCAGGGCAATATTGGCATCGATTGCGAGGTATACTTATTTCTGCGAGAGTACAAAAAGTACTCGAAACTTGAGAATCATTATGCAGAGTTTTTATTGATGATTAAGTTTGAATGAGTTGACATATTGTCACTGTAGAAATTCTCAAATTGCAATGCTGCACACTAAAAAAGTTCTTTCATTCCCTCTATTAGGAAATACGAGTGCCGCTATATGAAGGATCCGGTTTGACGAAAAAGGAAAGCGAACTACTCATTATGAGCTTCCAAATACGACATAACTTAAGTGATGTAGGATTGGCAGATTTGATCAGTCTCATCAATTGTCATTTGCCCCCGCGGGCCCAGTATGGCTCTGTCTACACGTTCTTAAAACAATATGATGTACCACAGGCCGTAATTATACGTTTTTACTGCTCATACTGTCAAACTTTAACAACGGATGGTGATGACTCAGATACGGCAGTGTGTGGAGCATGTTGTCGTGAATATGAAAAAGCAGCTTTGAAGAGAGAAGGAAGCTACTTTTTACAAATTCCTCTGAAAGAGCAGTTAGAAGCTATAGTTAATAGCGATTTGTACATCAAATTTAGAAAAGAATCTGAATCACATTCAGACGTGGTTACTGGTAAAATATATCGTTCATTGAGAGAGACCGATGTGTTGGCTGAGCACGATATTACAATACAGTTTAATCTGGATGGCGTGCAATTGTTTAATTCTTCGTCAACGTCTATGTGGCCTATACAAAGTCGCTATTAACGAATTACCATATAAAAATAGACGAGACAATATCTTATTGTGCGGTGTTTGGTACGGAAAATGTAAACCGAAAATGGAAACTTTTCTTAAGTTTTTTGTAGATGAATTAGTAGATCTTCACGAAGTAGGGATAACGCGTATCGACCCCGAAGGTCGCAAAATTTTGATCAAGGTGCACGCGATTGTATGTTCCGTTGACTCTGTTGCTAAACCTCTTCTGCAGAATATATACCAATATAATGGTGAATTCGGTTGTCCGTTCTGCTTAAATAAAGGAGAGACTGTTCCAGTTGGTCGCGGTTTTACAAGAGTGTATTCTGGAGATGTCGGACCTAATCGTACTCTAGCTCAACATGAGACTGATTGCCAGGAGGCAGTCGATACGAAAAGTGTAGTAAACGGAGTCAAAGCCCGTCAATTTTGATGCTACTACCAGTGTTTAACATTATTAAGTCTTTCATGCCGGACTATATGCACTGTTTACTATTAGGTGTAGCAAAGACTATAACCAATGCCTGGTTCGATCCTTCTAACAATGAAGAAGCATGGTACATCGGAACGCAGGTTCAAGATCACGATATAAAATTAGAAGACATGAAACCTCCGAGTGAAATAACTAGAACACCAAGATCAATAAAAGAAAGACAACGTTGGAAAGCAACCGAGTGGAAAAACTATCTGCTCTATTATTCACTTCTTTGCTTGAAAAATAATATGCCGTTAAAGTATGTAAAGCATTGGTTTCTGTTAGTTTATAGCATGCAAATATTTCTCGGAGACAAAATTTTGCCGGAGCAGTTTAAAAAGACTAAGGCAGCCTTAACAAAATTTGTTTTTTAAATCAATGATCTGTACGGTATACAATTTTATAAATTTAATATAAACCTTCTCCTGCATATTCCGGCAGCTGTTAAACAATATGGTGCGCTTTGGGCCACGTCTGCGTTTCCATACGAGCATTACAACGGCATATTAGCAAAGTTAATTAAAAGTTCTCAAGCTCCAGCTGAGCAAATTTGCAAATCGTACTTGCGATTGATCAATGTTGAAAAAGAAATTTCGTTAATATTTTCTAAAGACAATTGTTCCGAAAGTGAAAAAATATTATACGAAAAGATGTTAGGTTCGTTCAGATCAAAATCTTGTACGGAATTTGGTTGCTTTTTGCGAGTATTCGGAGCTCCTGTGCGAGTAACACTTACATTGGTGCAACAAACTTGTATTGAACAATTACTCCAAAGTCCTATAAATAACTTTGCGCACAAGTATAACCGCTTCATTTACCAGAACACACTCTACCATTCAACTGCCTACGAAAGACTCCGTAAAAGAAGAAATGGTACAGTTCAATTAAAAGATGGTACATTTGTAGAGATAACTGGAATATTTAATACACAGATTGTTGCAACTGACGAAATGCAACAGGTCATTCTTGGAAATATTCTTCGGCCGACAGA
Source organism: Temnothorax longispinosus (assembly GCF_030848805.1). NCBI lineage: Eukaryota > Metazoa > Arthropoda > Insecta > Hymenoptera > Formicidae > Temnothorax > Temnothorax longispinosus. Next base: position 125,710 of record NW_027270187.1, on the reverse strand, counting down.
TGATGCCCCCGTGTACAGTAATACCGAGTTGCATATTTCATCGAATAAATTCTTTCATATTTTGACAAAAAGTAATGATTTAATAGCAATATTTCCAAAAATGATCTATTCTAAATGCGTGCATATGGATTATGATTTTCAAAAAATTATCTGTATTCCACTTGTAAATAAGGTTGAAAGAGATTAAATAAACACACGTTATAGAATTTACGGCTTCCATTACTTTTTCTAATATTATGCATTGACAGTGATCCTGAAACTAAACTAACATTTAACTGAATATCTAATAAAGATTTAGTCACAGTTTTCGTGAATTTAGTAGCGAAATTATTATGACTTTTTAGCCAAGTAGTGAGAACTACTGTGTCGTCAATAGTGCGGAATAAGAATACTGGTCTCAGTAGTCTTCACTATTCGGAATGTACTTTGTAATAGTAGTATAAGTAGTGTACACTCTTTATCAGTAGTGGATGTGTGGATTCCACTATTCGACATTAACTGCGTAAGTAGTGAACACTACTGAACACGATTCCCACTACTGACGGGAGTAGTTGCACACTATTCAGCACTATTGAATCCAATAGTAACACTACTTACTACGAATAGTGACACTATTAATCACCAGTAGTGATTACGCAGGCCCAATAGTGTTTTTCCGTAAGGGATGCTTATTAACTCCAGCAGAAACCAACTATAACACGACGGAACGCGAAACTCTTGCATCGATCCAAACGATCGTTTGGACTGCTACGTAAAGGATATAATACTACACATATCGAACGCTCATTAAAGGGGAGCACTTGCGACTTTTCCTTGAAAGATGGATATATGTATTGAGTAAAGAATCTATATTGAACATGCAATACTTGTGATATATATGAAATTTAAGGGTCTAACATAAGTTACAATTGCTCTACCTGATCGAGCGCATCCTCTGGCCATTCATCAAACCAATCAATAGTGCAGCAATTCACCAGACTCGGATGCATTCGTAAGCGGATTCTGAAGTTCTTCCCAATTGGACTCAGGCATAGCATCATGTGAAGTTTTTCACGGCAACGATTGACAAAATATGTTAGCACAGTCAACATGGAAATGTCGAGACTTCTGTTGCCGCCTTGAGCGGCTAATCGCGTCATTTCGATAATTTCTTGTCGTTCCTCGATCGTGAAAAGATTTGGGACTTCGCCGTCGTTAAGTAAACTGTTGACGTCATTCAAAAAAGCTTCGTCTCGAATTTCTTCTTCGCCTAAGAGAAATACAAGATCCTTGCCAATCCCACCAGAATTTCTATTTAAAAGAAAGTAGAAATAAGTAATAATATAAAATAGAATATTATAAATAAGGTTATTATATACACAGAGTAATACAAATAAAGGATCCAAAGCTAAATAGCATCCACCAAGTTGAATAAAAAATATTTCAAAAAAATAGTAAATAAGTAATGTTATTGTTGAGAAATAAGTAAATTTAGCTTAGTCAGATAAGTACGTGTGTATGTATGACTGAGCGATGCTGAGCGGGCGCGGCGAGCGCGCAGGCATGGGTGTGTTAGAAGTGTGGCGTCCGCAAGAGAGACACCGCGCGAGCGACGCGCGGCGCGAGCATGGTCAGACGGATATGAGACTCTCTCGTGGCCAATACGCGGCCGAGCGCTTCGGCGTATCACGTACAGTATATATACAGTGTATTGAATATAAACTCATTAATCCTTATGCATCATAACATCTCATTATTGACTTTACCTAAACTTATCACTCCACGTATCATTGAACTCAACAGTTATAAGTCAAAATATCAGGTAATACATAACTTCTATGTAGGAGGAGAGAGAGAAAGAGAGAGAAAGAGAGAGTGAGAGTAAAAGAGCGTGAGAGAGAAAAAGAGAGCGATTGTTACAGCACTCATTTGTTGCAAGAACAACTCCAGCAAACACACTTTTATAACTGTGCTATAACAATTACATAACTCAGTGTAATCGAATATAACAAGTTATATAATAAGATTGTAACGTGTAATATTCTCATTTTTTGTAATTTCCCACTCAAGCAAGCAATAATATGTTGCAACAAATTATATATTATATTATATTATTAATTATATTATTAACAAATGTTATATAATAACAGCTATATATGTATTTAATTGTAAGAATTAATATAAATACATAAACATATTATATATGTATATATATATATATATATATATATATATATATATATCCAATACCTGATAGCATATATATATATATACTAGAAAAATATCCAATGCAATGTTACGGAATAATAGAAACGGGCCTCGGTTGTACGCGGTGCTCTCAAGCGCACACGTACACGGCACGCACTTGTGTGCGGCACGAGAGTCATCTGTCACACACATGCTACCGAGGCCGTCGACACATTGCATGTGTGCAACGTATCATGTATTTCTAACACATGTTCTGAGATAGCCCGGTAATTTAAAAAACACAGAAGTGTCGATAATTATTATCGACGTTTTTGGTTCCGCTTAGATGATGGCGCTATCCCGTCGGAGTTCGGCCGTCACTCCATCCCCTTAAGAGAAAAAACCTGTCCTCCAGTCTAATTATACGGCCAAGAAATACCACAGGCAATTGACGCCAAATATCTAAAGATACACATAGATCGCAGACTCATCTGGAGAAAACACATATGGACAAAGAGACTGCAACTAGATGCACAACTAAGAAACATGTACTGGCTAACAGGAAGAAAATCAAACCTGTCAGTTGACAGTAAGATAGCAATCTATAAAACAATACTCAAGCCAGTCTGGACATATGGTATAGCTGTGGGGCTCAGCTAGCAATAACAAAATAGAAATACTAGAACGATTTTAAACTAAAACTATTAGAGCAATGCTAGACATATCTTACTGCATAAACAACAAGTACATCCTCAATGACTTAAAGATCAACAACGTAAAAAAAGAAACAAGCATGATTAGTGAAAGATATCAAAAAAGATTACAAGACCATCCAAACACACTCGCATCTAATCTTCTAACCAGCGACAAACTTAAATTCAGAATACTGAAAAGATAAAGTATCCTGACATTACCTACTAGACAATAGGAGCCATAACGCCTAAAATATTAATCAATGGATATTAAATTCTCCTAAAACCCCATCTAAGACCGAGTGGTCACACATAAGAGTTGCTTATTGTACTATGTGCAGATTGTAACGTGGCAGAAGAGACGTAAAAAAATCAATAATTTAAAAAGTTACAAGTAAAAAATCATTTTATATATACTTTAACTTTGCAATTTTTTTTCAATATGTTAATATTAAATAATTGACAAAATTAATATTGCGACAGGTTTTACAACATTTCAAGAAGATTCAGTAATTTTTTCAAGTCAAAATAATAAAAACTGTAAATATGACAGCCGATTAAAATCGCTGGGGTCATTTTGACCCTGGTGTGACCATTATGAAACTGTAGATAATTATGATCACAAAGGGTTAAGGAGGGTATGCAAAATTGAGATTTTGGGAACTGTTAGGGAAACGAATAAATCTTACGTATTGTACGACGGAGAACGTGAGCAATTATTAATTTTTGTATACCGCGGAGGATGGCTTAATGTGTAGCAGAAACGTACAGAACGTTTTTGTAATTTTTTAAAAATTTAAAATAAATTAGGTTTCTGATATATTACGCACTGATAATCGCGTTGTTACTCTCAAGACCAAATCACAATTGTTTATTATTATCGAGAGTCCTAAATTATTTTATTGTATATTTAACCCGTTGAGGTCACACCTCCTAAAAATAACGTAGAGGTCACATGTGGTCCAATGGACCCCACAACAGTTTCCATTTGCGTTCTTTTTGATGTATCGACTCAAACCTTGAACTGGAATTAATTTATGACTTCCTCTTGATAATCCAATAATTTTAAAAAAATTTTTATGTTAAAAAAACACGAAAAAAAATTTTTTTTGAGAGAAATTTGACTTTTTTTACAAAAATATTTATCAAAATTTTTTTAAATAAAGTAAAAAAACTTTGTGCGTTTTACTCTCAAAATAGTATACTTAAAAAAAAAAATAGCCTGGGGTCCATGGGACCCCATGTGACCTCAACGGGTTAAATATGTTTTTATATAAAAACATTTTTACCGGGTATATTTCTGCTATAGCCGGGTATAGTTGGAGGATTGCGTTCGCGGCTGTTCGTCGGGGCGGGTGATCGTGGCGGGGGACTTTAACGCGAGATCCGCGTTGTGGAATTGTCCCCCGCCAGCGAACTGGAGGGGCCCCGTCACCGAGGCCTGGGCGGCGGGACTCGGCTTGAGCCTGATTAACTCGGGTCGAGAAAGCACCTGCGAGCGGCTACGGGGTTTTTCGGTGGTGGACCTAACTTGGGCCACCCCCCTGTGGCCCGTGACATTCGCAACTGGGGGTAATGACGAACCTGGAGACCTTATCGGACCACCGATATATCGAGTGGTCAATCCGGGTCGTCCCCCCAGAGGTGCTAGCCCGCCGTCGCAGGGCTGCGAGGTCTAGACGGAGATGGGCCATAAAAAAGATGGACGCGGACAAGTTTGTCGCAGCGGCCCTGGCCCTTAACTGGGGCAAGGAAGGAGAGGAAGCCATAGAAAGGGAGGGGGTGGATCGAGAGGCCGGGGGACTCGTCGACACGATGGTCAAAGTGTGCGACGCGGCCATGCCCCGGTTCCATCCGCTCCCCCCTAGAAAAGGCGTGTATTGGTGGAACGAAGAGTTGACCACCTTAAGGCGCTCCTCGGTAAGGGCCAGAAGGACGTGGCAAAGGGCCCGTCAAGGCAGAAACGGCCCGACAGAAGAGGAGGCAGGAGAAGCTTTTTTTTTTTTACATGGAGAAATCTTTTATTACTAGAATCGTCACAGGAGCAACCAGTCTGGAGTCCAATCGGGGAGCGCCCGGTTTTTCCGGGCAACCAGTCCTAGACCCCTTCGTGGAGCGCCCCTGCGGCTTTCAACCAGTAACCCCTCGGAAGAGGGGAAGGCTCCCCCTGCCCTTCTGGTGAGAGGAGCAAGAGGAATGTGGGATTCCACGTCCGTCACCTAGGTGGCAAACGCAACCTACCCACTAAAACCCCATGAGTGCCTGTCTCTGCGCCTATTGGGGGTGACCGGGAACTTGTTATTACTACTTCCGGAGCACCCCCGACGCCAGGCCCAATGGGCCTACACCTCTGAGCCTAAGGCTCGGTGGCTTGAAGAGCCTTTGATCTAATAGTGGCGGGCGCAGGCACCACCCACACCGCCACTCCTACTGATGTTGGGAGTTTGGTTCGGTGTCCGTTCACCAGCCGGTACATCGAACCCTCATCCTCCAAACCCCCTCGTCCGTCGGGCGCGGGGCCTGGAGGTGCAGCACCTCTCTTATCGCAATTCATGCGGTACTGGCCACCGTCGATGGCAACGGTGGTCGGCGGGGGAAGGGTAGGGCACGGGACGAGCCCTCTACCATTTCCCTCCGGCCCGCCGAAGATATCGGGTTGAGGAGTTCTTCGATGGGGAGGCTAAGGCGGTGCCGCCTCCCCCCGTCGAATGCCTCCTCCTTGGAGGACATTACTTGGTCACAAAAGGCCAGGAATGCCCTCCATTTTTCTTCCCCCCCCGACGATTGCCGCCACAATCGCCGGAAGGGAGAGATCCTGCCCTAAAGCGTCAACCAGGACACGGCGCTGCACACTCCACGCTGGACAACTCTCCAGCGTGTGCTGCGCCGTGTCCTCTTCCCCGTCGCAGTGATGGCAAGCCGTGGTGGCTTCCTTCCCTATTCTGCACAGGTACCCGCCGAAGCATCCATGTCCGGTGAGCACCTGTACAGAATGATACGACAACCCGTATCGCCGACTGCTTAGTCAGTCCGCCAAGCAGGGCCGGATGGCATCGATAGTCCTTCTCCCGAAGAGGATGGGGTCTTCGAGGTAGTTCTTCCACCTCTCCACTAGGGCCATCTTCTCCTGGAGCCTAATTGCTACACGCGCTTTGGGCAGGTTAATACCAGCTCCCCCCGCTTGCAGCGCTCTTACACGTCTGTGTACCTCGGCATATTGCCGGGCTGCAAGCACCAATGGGGGGAGTCCTGCCAGGGCCGTAGCCGCCGGATGCGAGACCATGCGGTATGACCTCGACACTCGGAGGGCTACGACACGCTGGATCCGGCGTAGCTTCGCTTGGATCGGTCGTGACCTCTCCGCTACCGACGCCCAAACTGGGGCGCCGTATAACGTCACTGCCTGCACGGTCGCGGCGTATAATCGGCGAGCGCGACCACTCGCCCCTCCCAGGTTAGGCATAAGCCTGGCCAGGCTATTGGCCACACCAATGGCTCTGGGAGTAAGGCGAGTGAAATGCTCGCCGAAGCTCCAGTTGCCATCCAGCCAAAGACCCAGCACCTTCATGCTGGCCCCCACGACGACACGGGTGCTCTCCACGTTTATATGGGCCGCGGGTGGTGTCCCGCGCTTCCTGCTAACATATCGGCCGCGCCGATCGCGGATTTTTCCAACCGCGGGATAAAAGAACACAGCCTGCGTCTTCTGGGGAGCCACCCTAAGGCCCATCTAGCGCATTGTAGCCACCACCGCCCTCACCGCAACGTTCGCCTTTCTTAGGGCCTCGTCCCAAGTGTCGCCTTCGACTCTCAGGAAGGTATCATTGGCGAAACCGTTCAACCAACATCCTGGGAGAAGGGCGATCCGGAGGAGGTAATCATACCCCAAGTTCCACAGAAGCGGGCCAAGTACTTACCCTTGTGGAACCCCCCGCACGACCAAGGCAGGAGAGGCCTGGCGAGCCGCCCGCCAGAACCTCTCCAAAGCCATCCACAAGGCCAAGGGGCTCGCCTGGGACGAGCTCCTCGATGGCGTGGACGAGGATCCGTGGGGGCGCCCGTACAAGTTGGTACAAACCAAGCTTAGACCCTGGGCGCTCCCACTAACGGAGACGCTTGACCCCCCATTCGTCGAGAAGGTCGTCGACACCCTCTTCCCCCGATGCAACAGGGGAGAAATAGGCATCCCGGCAGCGGAGCCGGAATGGAGGGAAGAATGGGGGGTCACAGAGGAGGAGCTATCGAGGGCGCTCAAGCGGGTAAAAAGGGGCAAAGCCCCCGGTCCCGACGAGATCCCCGGGCGAGCATGGCTCTTGGCCGCAGGGGAAGTGACCGGCAGGATGCGAAAGGTGTTCACCGCATGCCTGAAGACCGGTCGTTTCCCCAAAAAATGGAAGGAGGCCAGCCTGGTGCTCCTGCCAAAGAAGGGCAAACCACCGGACATGCCCTCCTCCTACCGGCCCGTGTGCCTGCTGGACGAGGGGAAGATTCTGGAGCGAATCATCGCGAAACGCCTCGTCCAGCACTTGTCCCAAAAGGAGGGGAGAGGTCTCTCTGACGACCAATTCGGCTTCCGTGCCGGGAGATCGACGGTGGACGCGATCAAGCGCGTCCTCGCCCGGACGGAGGCCGAGATAGCCGGGGGGGGGGGAGTTGTCATGGGTATAGGCTACGATGTTAGGAACGCCTTCAACTCCCTCCCTTGGCCGGTTATAATGGGGGCCCTGTTAGATTTCGGGGTCTCCTTGTACCTAGTGATGGTCGTCAGGGACTACTTCGTTGAGAGGGGACTGACGTACACGGACCGGGACGGAGTCCTGAGGGTCAGGTTAATGGAGTGCGGGATCCCGCAGGGGTCAGTTTTAGGACCCCTGCTGTGGATCATCGCGTACGACCTGGTCCTCGGGACACCCCTCCTCATAGGATGCTGGCTCTCGGGATATGCGGACGACATATACCTGGGAGTCATCGGGAGGGGATGGCGGGAGCTATTCAGGCTGGCAAATGTGGCGGCAGCGAGCGTGGTGCGCTCCATAGAGAGGCTGGGTCTCAAGGTGGCCCCACAGAAAACGCAGGCGACCCTCTTCTACGATAGGAGGGGGCCGATGAAACGGGATCCATTGCCTGCGGGACTCAGCCTCCGCGTGGGAGGAGCGAAGATCCCGACCACTCCTCAGATGAAATATCTGGGTATGTGGCTGGACACGGAAAGGGACTTCGGCGCGCACGTCGGCAGCGTAGCCCCGAGGGCCGGGCAAGTCGCAAACAACCTGTCCAGGCTACTGCCAAACCTCGGGGGGGGGGCTGGAGGTCAAGTGCGTCGCCTCTACACGGCGACGGTCCATTCCATCTTTATGTACGCCGCGCCCGTGTGGTGGGCCAAGGCGGAGAGCTCGCGCACTCTGAGGGCCAAGTTGGAACGCGCGCAACGCGTGATCGCCCTCAGGGTGGCGAGGGCGTACAGGACCGTCGCCCACGTGGGGGCGACCATCCTCGCGGGTATTTCCCCAGTCCACTTGCTCGCGCGATCGTACGCGGAAGTGTATGATAGCGTACACGTGATCCGCGGCAGGGTGGGGGTAATTACCCCGCAAATGAGGGTGGCGCTGAGAGTCCAAGCCACGGCGGCATTGAGGGTCAGATGGAAGGATTGGGTGGCGGACCTCCGCCACAAGTACGGAAGGAGAGTCGCCGAGGCTGTCCGGCCAGTATTCGAGGAGTGGTGGAGGGTGTCAAGTCACACGACTTGACCTTCCACGCTGTGCAGATCCTGTCGGGGCACGGTTGCTTCGGCAAATATTTGCACAGTATTGGGAAGGAGCGCACCACGTGCTGCTGGTACTGCCCGGAGGGGGCGGACACGGCGCAACATACTCTGGAGATCTGTCCGGAAAGGACAGAAGAGCGCCGTGCCCTCCGGGCACAGTTAGGAGGGGATCTCTCCCTCCCGGCAGTCGTGGCCAAATTGGTCAGGCCGGGAGAAGAAGGGAGAAATAATTGGAGGGCTTTCACCTCCTTTGCTAGCGCGGTCTTGCGAAAGAAAGAGGCAGATGAGCGGGTGAGGAGGGGAGAAGCCGCCCCTCCTCAATCGGACAGTGATTGAGGGGGCGGATCGTAGAAAAGATCCGTCACCGTTTGACAACAACGAAGCAATTAGCCCCGGCGCCGTCAAGCGGCGCGTTAGAAGAGAGTGGGAGTGGGTGTCGGGTGGGGGGGGCCATGTCTCCGAAACCTCTACGGAGGTGGAGGCACTCCCCCCCTCCCGAAGTTGCCGGCGCCGAGAGGTTGGTGGAGGGAGCGTGCCGGGGAGGGGGGCTCGGGCGGATTCTCCACGGAGTTTCCGCCACGGGCGCTCCTCTCGGCCCGCGAGGACAGGGTGCCGGACTCGCGGTGGCGGGGCTCCGACGGGTCTCGTCAACCGTGGGGCGGCGCCCGCCTACCCCCTAGAGGGGCGCGAGAGGGGAGAGGAAACGCGGCACGCCGCTCTCCTCCTCTTCTCGCCCGGGGGGTGGGTGAGAGACCGGGGTCGTCTCTCGTCCGCTGCCATTGCCTCGGTAATGGCAACCCCGGAGGGAGGGGTGACGGTTAAGTGCAGCGACCACTCAACCGCCACAAGTTAGATTTCTCGCTAGAAGCGAACGCGTGGGAGAGCTCGCGGCTGTAATCATTGCGTTTCCCAGGGCTCCCCCATACAGCGCAAAGGAGGGTCAACTCGCTGGAGTTTTAGTCGGTAGGCTATGGCCGCGCACGCTTTATCGAACGGGCGCGGCCGCAGAATTTGACACTCCCCCGCCCCACCCCGGGGATGGGGGGTCTTCCCCCCGAAAGAGGGGTCACCGGGTTCCCGCGGAGGCGGGACGTAAATCCCCGATCGGCGCTCGTGACTGGTTGCCCGCTGCGTAACATCCCTGACCAGACCTTAGGGTCCGCGACTGGTTGCTGCGGGCGCTCTCTGATCGGTCGTCGTGACTGGTTGTCCCGGCCTTCTCCGCCGGACCCGGTGGTGGAAGATTTCTCCAGCGTCAAAAAAAAAAAAAATGCTATAGCCGGGTATAGCAGTAGTTGAACCCGGATGTTGCAGTTTAAGACAGAGCGAAATAGTTGATTTGCTTCTAGTGCTTTCTTACTTTCTTTTTCTGTCTTTTTCTGGTATATAATATTTTCTTTCTTTCTTTCTCATGAATAATAACGACTCTTGACAATCGCTCTAAACTAGAGTGAGAAAGCAGTAAACACAAAACAGCTTTCTTATACTGCGTTCTAAACTGCCAACTTTCGACTTTACGTCGTAGACGGAATGCTTGGTCTATACTGTAAGCTATTTGTGAGAAAACTTATTAGCCGCAAATCGCACCGGAAAGGTCGTAGCCACGGTAACGGAAACGGCGAGGACAAGAATATTAACGAGCAGACTTCTCGAGACAAAAGGCAAGAGGACAGGAAAAGAAGAGATGGAACGGGTACAATGACCGCCAACGACGAAGTACTATTCACATAGTGTATTTGTCAACGTGGTATATAAAAGCGTGGTATAGGAAACTGGTAACCGTTGCGGAACGCAACAACCACGAGATAACGCGCGCAAAACGCGGGAACTTAGACGATCGGTTTATATGACTGGTCTCTGAGACTTCTCGATGGAATCTGTTGAACAACGACCGCCGCCCGACGACCGCGCTTGACACTGACGGCGGCGCTCTCAATCAATCAGGTTGCGCGAATAGTCGATACTAAAGCTTCACCACAGTATAAGGATATACAGTAGGGACAATGCTTTGTTTTCGACTCAGCCGCGCATATTTGCTTGCGCATCTTCAGCGGCCATGTTCTTAGGCATGCACCAATCCCGTTCAAAGTAAAGAACCTGCAGTATCTCCGTTACTGTAATCACAGCGGTAGGAAAACTTAATCTGCAAGTTCATTGAACGTCACCGTCACGTCGGGCATCGCTTTCACATTTTATAACTTTGTGTTTTATTCCAGAAATGTTTGGCAAAAAGATTTATCGTGTGTGTGCTGTGCAAAATTGTTTAAACAACAATTGTGATAATGTATTATTTTTTTGCTTTCCAAAAGATAAAGAAAGGTATGTAATTGCTTTCATTATATTCTAATAATTTTAGAAAGATAAAAATAAATATAAAAATAAAAATAGATATTATTCTAATGCTGTATTTGTATGTTTTTGCGCCATAATAAATATAAATTTTAATATATAAGAATATAGGTATATAATATATACGTAAAACGGTTTAAAGTTGTTGAATAATTGTTTATGTATTGCAAAGCCGTAATTTGGGCGAAAGCAGCTATGCGATACGATTTAATACCGAACGCTGAGAAATTATATGACTTTCATCGTTTATGTGCTGTTCACTTTGAAAAAAAGTATTTCTTAAATGATTTAAAAAATAGACTAATGCCAAATGCAGTTCCAACTGTGTTCCAACATGCATTATTATTGAACTATGAAAATTTAACTCAAGAAAACATAGAAAACGGTATAAACTATTACTGATATAAATCTATTCTACTTTGCAAAATTTAAGCATATGTTTATAACATTATAAGCATTATAATAAATATTTTTCTTATGTATTTATGTCTTAATTTTTAGATTCAACTGACACATTAATTTTGAGCGAGAATAAAAAAAGTAAAGTGTATAAAGCAACACAAACTCAACCAACACAAACAGACTTTGTAAATCTTAAGGATGCAGAATCTATGACAGAATCTGAGAACATCATCTTTCATTGTATAGAGGAAGTAGATAGAGGTGTTACTACAAGAAGGTAATGCTCCAACCTCCGGAGAGACTGCACCCTAGTCGAGCGGCGGAAACGCGCGGCACCAATGACATGAGGGTCCTATGCCCTGCAATGTCGAGGACCAAACACGTCCGCCACTCGACCACTTCGGAAGACCCTCATGATGATGACCGCGGGCAGTCATATCATTGAGGGTCCTCTTCATCGGTTGCGAAAGCGTTCGTCCAGGAGTGTTTACATCCCCCTCGCAAAGCATGCACACAAGGACGTGTACAAACTAAGCGAGACAGGAACCTCCTCTATCCTGAGAGGGATAGATACCACTTCCACTCATAACTAATCCACGAGTAAGAGCTCGTTAAAACTGGGGCATCTAACCCATCACCGCATGCGGGATCCCAGAAAAACCCCCATCCCCAGCCATTCATACATGGCGAACATTGAGAATCGGACCCCATCCCTGCCCGCCCCCAACCCAGCTAGGGGCGGGGAGAGAGAGGGGAGAAAGCGCGAATTAAGAACGCTTTGAGGGCTTTGCCGCAGCCGAAGAGTCCCCGGAGGGGGGGACGACCAACCGCAGACCGCAGCCGCAATGGGACATCCGGAACCCGCTGCCTAGCAGCGAGTCCGGAGCCCCGCAAACAGCGATGAGCGGCGGACTCCGGCCGACCGACCCCCCAAGAACCCAACGACCCCCGCAACCAAGTCCTCGAGAAATCCTGATACGCAGAAACACAACTATAATATTATAACGCAGGGCAGTTCAGTAGCCCCGGGAGAGCGGACCAACGCCGGCCAGCCCAGACGATCCCAGACCTCACCCACCCCCAGGGATCCGGGATCGTCGCACAAGGTCGACGCGCCGGATTCCAGGAGAGGAGAGAATCTCCACCGACCAGCGCCCGACCACCCCGGGGAGCCAAAGAAAAACCCCACTCGCACGCAAAACAGGTCCGCAAGAATACAATGATAAGATCGATAAAAAATGATGCCGCTACTCGTCCCCCGCCGCATCTCCAACGTCGGATCCTCCGGGGTCCAAAAGTGCCTGTTGCTGCCTTCTGCGCTCATCCTCTTTTTTTCTTTGCTACACCCTTTCGGCAAAAAACGAAAAGGCCTTCCACGACTCTTTGCGGGAACACATGGCTTCGACAACTTTGTCAAGTAACAAGTTTTGACCGATGACAGCGGTCAGTTCCCCCCGCTCAAGACTCCAGGAGTTACAAGTGGCCAGAGTTATGCTCCGAGGTGTCATCTTCTGCATTACAATAGTGGCAGATGGGCGTGTCCTCCTTCCCAATTCTAAAGAGATAGGCCCTAAAGCAGCCATGCCCCGTCAAAAACTGAGTTACTCTAAACGTTAAAAACCCGGTTCGTCGGTCCATCCAAGCCTCAAAATTCGGGAGTATCGCATCTCTAGTTCTTTGTCCCGCGAGGTGCGGTTTCCGGATATGATTCTTCCATTCTTCTTTCAGAACTTCCCATTCCTGCTTCCGAAGAGCAGCCGAAGACATGTCATTGTATGTGCCCTCTTCCTTCATCTCCTTGAATTTTATATAGATACGCTTTAGGTATTCTGCGTATAAGTGAAGCGGTGGAATACAAGCAAGCAGCATGGCCGCCTTGTACGAAACGATACGATATGCCATCGTCGTACGAGTGGCCGTCATTTGCAGCGCGCGTCTAAGAATCCGCTGTTTGTTCTCAGACGCGAGAAATTCCTCGCTCCAAATGGGAGCCGCGTAAAGCGCAATCGAGGTATTAATCGTGTAGTATAATCTACGCTTATTCTCTAGTGGATCCCTCAGATTAGGGAGCAACCCGTACAGTGCCCGGTTGCCTCGTAATTTTGTCCGCGACATACTTGATGTGTGTATTAAATGCCCAATTCTTATCAATATACACACCAAGATATTTCATGCTATACGAGATCTTGATCTCTCTACCGCCGTACAAAAATGGAGTCCCGCGGACAACGACCAAAAAAGACGGCCTCGGTTTTAGGCCACGAGACCTTTAGGCCTAGGTCACTAATATTGACGAGGAATCTTTCCAGGCACTCCGTAGCGAGGACACATGCCTCATCAAAATCACTTTCCAGGACCACCAAGAGGGTGTCGTCCGCGTAGCAGACGACGTGACAATCCTTGAATAATCTCGTTCTCAGGACTTGATCGAAACCAATGTTTCATAGAGGGGGGCCCAACACCGAGCCTTGTGGGACCCCCTTGTTAACTCATCTCGTCCGACGAGTGCCATCCGGTGCGATGTATCTTACTTTCCAGCCCCTGAGGTAGTCTTCCAAAATCAGTCGCAGATATGGGGAAACCCGTTTATTGCGAAGCGCCCTCCTGATGCTTGAGTGCCTTATCGAATTGAAGGCATTTTCTATATCAATTGATATTGCCAGCGCGACCTTACCTTCAGCCCGAGCAGTTGTAATTATGTTTTTCACCAAGAAAAGAGCATCGACCGTCGAGCGCAGCCTTCTAAAGCCGAATTGGTTCCCGGATAGATCATAAGTCGGGTTTTTGCTGAGATATATTTCAAGACGATTTGCAATGATCCTCTCGAAGGTCTTACCCATCTCGTTTAGCAGACATATCAGCCTGACTTTTGGAACCTCGCCAGGAGGTGGGGCATCTCCCTTCGGTATCAAAACAAGGTCAGCTAATTTTTAGTTTAAAGGAAAGATCCTTGTTTGCATATAATGGTCGTAGCTCTGAGCGAGTCGATGAACCATGCTCGGAGGAAGTTTGTTCAAGACGGTCGCCTTAAATCCATCTGGACCAGGTGCCGTATTCGCATTTTTCTTTGCACAAATTGCTTCTTTAACTTCGCCAGCAGTGATAGGGGTTTTTCCTTCCTCGCAATCTCCAAGATCCACCGGAATCAACTCTCTGCCCGGAGGAAAAAGCTAGTTCAACAATTGATTTAGGACATCTGGCTCCAGGCTGACGCTGAGCGCCGTGGTAGGCTTTCGCAATTTGCCCATTACTAATTTGTAGGGCAAGCCCCAAGGATCGTCATCCAGCGTGTACACCAACTCTTGCCATGCCAGCGACTTGGCTCTTCTTATTTCGAACTTGAGTTCTTGACTTGTGGCAACGTAAGCCACCCTTTTGGCCTTCAGAATTTCTGGTCTGTCCTTGCCTCTTCCGCGAGTCCTTGCTCTCCTGGCAAATATCGCAGAGGGAACGGCCGCGTTGCACGCATCCGTGATACAACTGTCTATCCAGCAATCATGTTCAATCGTTATAAAATACTCCGGGTCTCTTGGGGTGACGGCACATCTCCACTCGATGGCTTCCTGATAAAGTTCCGTATCTATCTTTCTATAGTTCCACCGAATAATCGATGGTGGTGTAAACCGTTGCAAATAAAAACTCGATATGCGAAAGGAGATGTAGAGGTGGTCCGACATGGATTCAACCTCTTCCCGTACTGACCAATGAGTTATCCTGCTTGATAAATCCGAGGAAGCCCAAGTCAGGTCAATAATGGAACATCTCTGATGGCCAACAAAAGTGGGGTGATTTCCCGCGTTTATTAGACGCAAATCCAGCTGTGCGGCAAGTTCCTCAAGTAGTTTGCCCCTCGCATCGGTGATCTGTGAGTCCTACAGTTGGGCGTGGGCGTTAAAGTCACCACATACAAGAATATTGTTGTTATGGGCTACACTCGAGCTTAAATTTGTCAGTTCCTTGAGAAAGCCAACGTAATCGTGTAGGCCAACGTTAGGCGAAATGTAACTAGATATGATGTAGATATCACCAAATCGGATCATAACAGCGCTACGACTTTAGGCCATAAAGGCCATAGGATGCACAATGTTCTTCATATTAACGAAGACAGCCGCCAATTTATCGTGGCTATAAAACCAGTTTTGGAAAGAGCTGAATGTGCGAGCCGGCTCGGAGACCACACAAACAGCAGCTCCCATCTCCTCCTGGACAAGGAGGTCCTGAGCCTCCTTGCTTCTATTAAAATTTATTTGAAGGCACGAAGTCATTTTTGTTGTGGTTTAAGTCCTTTTCCAGTTGCCTCCTTCTGCAGTGCGTAGCAAACATTGACCGAGCCAAGCCAATGATTGCTATCTCTACCAGCGTCCTTACATAGAACGCAACAAGGGTTGGCCTGACATTTGCCGATTTGATGATCTCTGTCTCCGCAGCGAAAGCACGCCCCCGTCCTGTTTTCAGGATAATTGCAGGTGGTGCGGACGTGGCCGAAACGCCAGCACTTAAAGCATTGTATTGGCTTAGCTGCCAACAATTGTACGCGCGCCACCGTCCAGCCGATTTTCAGCTTGTTAGTATCAGCAATCCTGACCGCCGCAGACAGCGGACATTTGACCTAAATGGAATTCAAGCCGTTGTTCATTTTCCTAATAGCTCCCAATTTAATGAGGTCACAATCCCCGATGATCGATATCTCCTTCGTAATATTAATCGGGGAGATGGAATCGTCAAAATTCTATATGCAAAGTTCGCCCATTGTAGTGGGGCGGGTTACACGAGCTGTATTCGCATCGAGGTCTTCCCTAAGTTTGCCAGCAAGGGTGTCCGTTTTAGCTGTTCCGTTCGCACCTGGAATTTCAATTATTATTCTTCCATTTATACCTCTTCTAATTTTGGAGGTTTCAATGCTTAGGGTATCAAGACTTATTTTCTCCCTCGCTTTCCTAAGTATGTCCGCATAGGTGGTATCGGACTTTAGGCTGGTAATAGATACCGCTGCTGTCCTGGGAGGTCTACGGGGATGGGGAATATCGCGAGGTCCCTTTCTCACAGCGTCAACTTCATTTGGATCGTTCGTAGATGGTCGTCTTCTAGGTTTATTATCCTCGGGCAAAGATAATATGGGTGTAGGCGGACCCACAACCTCTCCATCCGAGGTTCCTGGAATCTCGCTTCTGAAGGAAGTTCTCCTAACTTTCTTACTTTTCCTTGATGTAATCTTGTCCGGTGGTTCGTCGGAGTGGGCTGCGAGCCTCGCACAGAGCTCCTCTTGCCGAGCCACTATTTGTGCTATCTGTTCGTTCATGGCTTTGATCTCACGAGCAGATCCAGTATCGTTGATTATCTCTTCGACGTGACGGGATGGGAACATAAACTGGGTTGTCGGTTTACGATTCCTCTGCAAAGATCCGCTTCCGTGAGAAGTTTCCGGAACAGGAGTGTTGATTTTTTCCGCACTTTCCGTCGCCATTTCCGACTTGGAGTCTATTCTATTGCTTCTAGTGACTTTTTCGATCAATTTCTGTTGTAAGATTATTCTAGGTTTTGAGTCTCTTTTAGGCAGAGGAGGATAATTATTCGGTTGTTTGATTTGAGTTTCTACGGATTTGTCACGTTTTCCCCCAGATTTATCTAAATTCTTGAAATTAACTTCCAGATCAGAGGAATGTTGTTCTTTTTTCTTAAGTTCTTCGCGGAGGATTTCTAGCTCTTTCTTTAAACTTTTGTTTTTATCTTCTCTTAACAAAAGTTCGCGTTTGTGGATTTTCTCGTCTTTTTTAAGGCTTCTCACCTGTGCCGCTAAATTAACATTCTGAACTTTAAAAGATGCAATGTCTCCGGATTCAACCAGGCGATCCATCAAAATTTTGGTGATTTTAGAGAGGTTGGAGAGACCGGCCTCCATGTGATTCCTAAGCATTCTTTGGATGTTTGAGCATTTGCTGAGTACAAGTTCAAACTTAGAAAGGCAGTCACCAGCGTACTCGGCCAATTTCTCGGTTTCCCATTTCTTTAGTTCACTGGTAGATCTTAGTGTAATTCTAGTATCCTTACCCCTAGGTGAGTCCGAAACCAAATATGCCGATTTCTTACGTGAACGACTCTTATGAGGAGGACTAACAAACTTGCTCGTCGCAACAAATCTGTACGGTTCCTTAGGGAGTGATGTCTGTGGTGGAGAGGAGTCTTGATTGTCCCTCTCGTAATTGGAGTGATTTCCTAGTGGAACCTTCAGATTCCTCTTCTGAAATCTCAATAATGTTGGATGTATTTCGATCTTCCTCGTGTTGTTGTTATCTCCATCAGAGAAGACAGATTTGTAAACATTCACACCCACGATATCGCCATCATCCATATATGTTTCCATCTCAATATTGGGAGTGATAGACGCAGATAAATCGATACGGTCACCTTCCAAGTAGTCGGCAGCTAATAATGCTCCTCTGTCAAAGTCCGCGCCAAGTTCCCCCGTCGATTGGCGTGTATCATCTGTCCTCTCTAAATTAACATCGACTATCTCGTCATATCCGAGATTGATGTCGGTAACAACAGCTTTTCCTGAACAGCGATTGCAGTCTTGGCCGTCAAGCTCGCGCCAGACTCGACGGTGGCAAGCCTATCATGGGATTGTAAGTGTTGAGATTCCCGTCTGTAGGATCGAAAGGTTCGGTATAGGAAATTATCGAGATCGCGAGATATTGATAATACAACACGAATTTATTGAAGTAAGTGAGTCTATCCGGCGCGCACGGAACGTGAGTACACAACACAAGTATCGTGTCCGCGATCGTTCGAAAGAGTGAAGGTCGAGAGACGGACAGGTCTCGATAATACATGTACACGATGCGCGAACGTGCCCAAAAAAGGGGAAGTATATCGCGGGCACCGGTAGACGTTAGATGTCGTTATAATACAGAAAGAATGCCAATGTACGATGTGCACAGAAATACATATTCAACACTCCCACTCACACAGTACATTCTTCACACTCAAAACATACCAATACACTCTCTCAACATTCTGAATCTATCTTTCCTTAATGCTTTTGTAAATAGATCTGCGAGCTGCATATCGGTATTTACGTACTTCACATCTATCTCGCCGTTATCGTATTTTTCCCGTATGAAATGATACCGAACACCGATGTGTTTTGTCCTTTTATGAAATTCGGGATTCTTAATGAGGCGTATTGCGCTCTGATTATCCACGTTTAAGACAATCGGACCTTCACATCGGTATTCCATGTCTTTGAGCAGTTGTTTCAACCAAACTGCTTCCTTTGTTGCAGTGCATGCCGATACATACTCTGCCTCGGTTGTACTTAATGAAACAATACTTTGTCGTTGTGATCCCCAGATCACTGGACCACCGTTCAATAAAAATATATAACCGGAAGTAGATCGTCGCGTGTCGACGTCGCCCGCATAGTCCGCATCTGAGTACGCAACTGGAAATGAATTCACTCCCTCGCTCCAATAAATTAGTGATAAATCTCTCGTTTCTTTCAGATAGCGAATTATACGTTTTACCGCTTCCCAGTGATCTCGAGAATAATTACACAAGTGACGACTGACTACATTTACCGCGTATGATATGTCAGGACGACTTACAATTGCCAAAAAGTTTAAACTTCCGACTGCCTCCTGATAAGGCACTTTCAAGTCAAAATCATTATTTTTCTCAGCAGACGTTAAACTTACATTCGGATCCGCTGGTACGCTCAAAGGTCGCGATTCGATCATATTGAATCGTGCAATAATTTTATCAATATATCTATGTTGATGAATCGACATTGTTTTAATTTTACGGTCACGCTCAAATTCTAAGCCCACGAAAATGTTCGATTTCTCGACCGTTATGTCGAATGACTTGCGGAGTGCATCTATGACAACGTTAATTGCACCTATAGTTTTCGCTAAAATTAGACCATCGTCCACATACAATGCGAGGAATACAATTAAACCGTTAATTATACCTTTATAGATGCATTTATCCGCATCGCAAGCCTCAAAATTAAATTGTTTCAAAAATGACTTAAACTTCAAGTTCCAACAGCGCGACGCCTGCTTCAACCCGTACAACGCTTTCACTAGTTTACACGCAACATTTTTACCCTTCACGTTCAACCCACTTGGCACTTTCATGTAGATTTCTTCGGACAGCTCCCCATAGAGGAAAGCCGTTTTGATGTCGAATTGACCGACCTCCAGATCCATCTCCGTCGCAACAGCCAGCAGGACGCGCAGACTGTCGTACCTTACGACAGGGGAAAACGTCTCCTTGTAGTCGACTCCTGCTTGCTGCGAAAAACCTCTGGCACAGAGGCGTGCCTTGTAACGTTGAATGTCACCGGACGGTGACCTTTTGACCTTGAAGATCCAACGAGAATCGATGGTCTTCTTCTCCTTGGGAAGTGGAACAACGGACCAAGTTCCATTTTTCTCATGAGCGTCGAGCTCATCTTGGATAGCGCGCTGCCATTCCGTTGCATCTTTACCGTTAACGGCTTCGTTGTATGTAGTTGGCTCATGAAATTCGACAAAATGCGCTTCGAATCTCTCGGGAGGATGCACTAATTGACGATCTCTCAATCGGGGCAATCTGTCATGCCCTTGCACTTGCTCACCAGTCACTCCCACTGGAACGACGTCGTCTTCTTCTGCTGGAGCGATGTCATCTTCTTCTGCCGGAACAGGAACCGCTTTCGCCGGTATCTCGAACTCGATGTCGACTGCGTCTCTTTTCTTGCTATCACACGTCGATGTCTCGTCGAACGTGACGTCTCTGCTGACGTAGAGTTTCTTCGACGAGGAATCATAGAGTCGATAATTTCGCGACTCTCCTTGATAGCCAACCAAAATTGCTTTCTTGGCTTTTGGATCCAGTTTTGTTCGCTGTATTTTCGGTACATGCGAGTAGGCTTCTGATCCAAACACCCTGATGTGCGAAAGATCGGGCCTTTTGCCGTGCCAGATCTCATATGGTGTTGCTCTCTCAACTTGAGATGTCGCCGTCCTGTTAATGACGTAGATTGCCGTGTTGACGGCTTCTGCCCATAGAAATCGTGGTAAACCCTTGGCCTCGAGCATCGTTAAAGCTGATTCGACAATTGTCCGATTGTCGCGTTCTGATCGCCCATTCTGCTCCGGTGTGTATGGTGCCGTAGTTTCCAGTTGGATACCTCTTTCTGCCAGGAACAGCCTCATTGGATTGTTTATATATTCGCGTCCGTTATCGACCCTGAGAGTTTTGATTGGTTTATTAAATTTATTTTTCACCAACTGTTCGTACTCACGAAAGCGATCTAGCACATCTGACTTATGCTTAATGAAATAAACGTGTCGATACCCGGACGCATCATCCTTGAAGGACACGTATAATCTCGCTCCTCCCAGGGAACTCACTGACATGGGGCCGCATACATCGCTATGGATGAATTCACCTGGCTCCCGTCTTGTTCGTGTTTTGTTTTTCGGAAATGTGAGTCGATGTGATTTTCCGATTTGACATGGCGCACAAAAGAAATCTTTTGTATCATCTATTTTCATGCCGTTAGTCAACTTGACCGAATTCTGTACTGCTCGCTTGTTTATATGACCCAAGCGGTCGTGCCAAAGTCGCAGGCTGTTTTTCTCCGTCGTCGTCGCGTGTACTTCGTCTTGGACTTTGCTCGCTGGTTCGATGTACAGTCTGTACAATTGGTTGCTCTGCTTGACACCCTCTATAATGGCTTTACCATCACGTACAATTTGAATGGATTCTTTTGTGAGCACCACTTTCAAGCCTTTTTCCGTGCACAGCCCGAGAGAAAACAAATTCTTTCGAAAATTCGGGACATACGCCACGTTTTCGATATTAAAGTTTAGCCATTGTCCATTAACCAAACTTTTGATTGGCACTGTACCGGAACCATTCACCGCGCACGCGCCATCGTCACCGAGAATGATGGATCCCGAGCACTCTTTGAAATTTGAGAACCAATCACGACGAAATGTTATATAGCGCGAACACGCACTATCTCCGTACCACGTGTCTCAAGTATCGTTATTCAAGAATCGTTCTTTTTCGCGATTTACAGCATTTAACGCGAACATGTCCTTTGGCTCGAAACTCTCAACAGCGACGAGTGCACTCACGTTGGCTTCGCCATCTTTGTCACCGTTATCACTCTTCCGTTTCCGACACGATCTGATCAAATGCCCGGTTATACCGCAATAATAGCATTTGACTGTCTTGTTCGATTTTTTACACGAATTTCCTTTCCCCGTTTTCTTCGTGCTTGATGCGTTTTGATCTACTGCACTCAAAGCAGCAGCTTTGTCATCGTCATTCGTTAGTCTGTTCTCTTCCTTGATTAACCGTTCACGTAAATTATCAACTGTTTGATATTCCAAGGGCACACTGTCCCATGCGGTCACCAACGCGTTAAACTTCGAAGGAAGACTACCGAGTATCTTGGCCATCAATGCCGTGTTCGAGATCCGTTCTCCAAGGTCTCTAAGTTGACGTGTCATGTTCTCAACCTTCGCTATGTGTTGAGCTACACTGTCACACGAGCTCATGCTGTAAGCATGAAATTTCTGATTCAAATGTAATAAATTCGACGCTGAAGTCTGTTCGTGGATACTTGTGAGTTTATCCCACATCCCTTTAGCAGTGTCACACGTAATTAAGTATTCGAGTTGCGAATACTCGACTGTTGTGGAGATTAAGCACATAGCGGCAGCATTGTTCGTCGTCCAGGCGGCAAATGTGGCGTCCATGGGTTTCGGTGGAACTATCGTTCCATCTACGTAGCCTTTGAGCTCCTTTGCCACCAACGCAGTGGTAATCTGGAATTTCCAGAGCTGGAAATTTGTACCGTCAAATTTCGTAATCTGCTTAACGTCGACGTTGGCCATTGCTTATATCCCGCTATAAATTTGTCCACGATTTCTGTTCTTTCCGTCACTATAGCGTACGGAGGAGTCCCGTTTGTTCGAACGAAAATGGCGCGACCACGTTGTCGTTAACGAGTCGCCCGTTCACTTTCTCGATGGCACCTATGAAACTCACTCGCACAATTTTCCGACACCAAAACCAGACACCGTGCCTGGGCCCATAACCTGTTGAGATTCCCGTCTGTAGGATCGAAAGGTTCGGTATAGGAAATTATCGAGATCGCGAGATATTGATAATACAACACGAATTTATTGAAGTAAGTGAGTCTATCCGGCGCGCACGGAACGTGAGTACACAACACAAGTATCGTGTCCGCGATCGTTCGAAAGAGTGAGGGTCGAGAGACGGACAGGTCTCGATAATACATGTACACGATGCGCGAACGTGCCCAAAAAAGGGGAAGTATATCGCGGGCACCGGTAGACGTTAGATGTCGTTATAATACAGAAAGAATGCCAATGTACGATGTGCACAGAAATACATATTCAACAGTAAGCCAGAGCTCAACGACCCGGGGAATGCTAGGTCTCCAC
Source organism: Temnothorax longispinosus (assembly GCF_030848805.1). Taxonomy (NCBI): domain Eukaryota; kingdom Metazoa; phylum Arthropoda; class Insecta; order Hymenoptera; family Formicidae; genus Temnothorax; species Temnothorax longispinosus. Next base: position 102,866 of record NW_027270187.1, on the reverse strand, counting down.
CCTCCCCGTGTCTACCCCTGGGCATCCGAGATCCCTAGGGTGGAAACTTTGTTTCACCAGTGGACTTTTTCATGTTTGTTTTGTTTGGACGAATACCAGGTTCGGGTGTACCCCGCCCAAAGTGCACCCTAGGACGGCTCGCCATAGCTACGCCTTGTCCAAAGGCGCACTATATAACAATAGTTGTTAGTTGGCCCCGTGCATACAGCGAGAAAATTCAAAGTGGGATTAGCTGAGAATTTGCTCGCAAACAACAAGCTCGTATATAATATAGAATGCGATTGACATTGTATTGTCAAAGACTTAATAGACTAAATTATATATGAAATATATCATAAGTACAAGAAATTTATACAAATAAGCCCGTATAATATTACATTTGTACAGTACAATTGTTCAAAAAAGTCGAAAGACGCAAGAACACAATGTAATGTGTTGTATATTTGTCTAACAGTATATAGTGTACTACATTGTGTCTCATATTACAAAATTTACTAGCTAAACTAAAATTTAATCACCTGACGATAAATTATTATTTTCTATTTTATTTTTTTACTTTCTTGTTTTTACTTATTTGTAATTTGTTTCTTATTTTATTTATTTATTTATTTTCATAATTTGTTATTTGTTTGTTTTAATTCATCTTTTGATTGTTAGTATTTTCCTTATTTACATATTTTGTTAAGCGTCAGGTAATATACAAAAATGATTGTACAATGTTTAACGCATTACAATATTTAACATGTACTATGCCCAATTGAGAAAAGTTACATAATCATGATCAAGTATGTGTATATATTAATGAACTTAATATTTGCAATTCCATATTTGGGTAAGTCAGTTCAAAAATACTCTAACAAAGTACATCCATAAAAAAAAAATAAATGGATATTACAAGGAGATCAAACCTTAAATTATTATCAATTAATAATACTTTGGGTAAATCTGAAGAATTTGGGCCTCTTCATCAATTTCGTTGAACTTAGGCTTAATCGACGCGTTTTTGCACAAAACGACCGACCACTATCAGGTTATGAGACCTGTCATACCGACGAGATGTAGCGACTACGAACATGCCCTGTGGCCATATGCGCATGCTCAGTGGCCGCACGCGCATGCAAGAGGTCACGACATGACAACTGTTTGGTTGGTAAGTCAGAAGTGTAACATAATTCAAAATAATATTCTTTCGGCGTATAGATTAGTGACGCGCTTTAAAAGTGTTTAAGTGTTTAAAGCGCGTCAACTAACCTAAGCAGGGCACACATGTGTGCCCTGTTTTAACGAAAATTACAACTTCTATAAAGCAGGAGGTCGATTCTGTATTTTGAGACAAGGTGAAAATTACAAAAGTGAACAGATTTACTAGATTTCGACAAATAAAATTGTAAATTCTCTAATGAATTTCCTCACTTTTGTAATTTTCACCTCGTCTCAAAATACAGAATCGACCCCCAGGGTTATGTTCCAAAACTCACTCTAGTTAACCAAAATGCTATAGTGTACGTGACGTAAACTATAGATATTAGTTACCCAGAGTGAGTTTTGGAACATGACCCAGGGCATACACACGTGTGTGTGCCCTGCTTTAACGAAAATCACAACTTCTATAAAGCAGGACATACACACGTGTGTGTGTGCCCTGCTTTAACAAAAATCATTAAACAGTTAAATACTTTTAAAGCACGTTACTAACCTACATAGGTTAGTTGACGCTCTTTAAACACTTAAATACTTTTAAAGCGTCACTAATCTATACGCCGAAAGAATATCATTTTGAATTATGTTACACTTCTGACTAAGCCAAGGGC
>NW_027270187.1:0-100555 GCF_030848805.1 Temnothorax longispinosus | reverse complement strand
TCAGGGAGCAGATCAGTAACGGGCAGTCTTGTACGCAATAACTGTAAAACGGATTTAAGTAAAGCATCGTTTATTGAACGTGTCGTGTGTTATAAACCTTCCCGCCTCCTCCGTGGAATAAAAGATCCCCGGTGTCCCTCTTTCAAAAAGGGGCACAACAAACTTATTATGATCGTGATGGTCGTTTTGACACACACACACGCGCGCGCGCGCGCGCACGAATACTTTTTAAATGCAATTTTTCGACGTTTTAGAACATTCTGAACATATTGGCATCGAAAACTAAAAAGCAGTTTTTTCTTCGATCTTTTCTACCCGTATTTCATGTACAATTTTTTAAGATTTGGTTAATTAGACCTAGCTTTACGCGATCAAAGCTCTATATACGAGGTTTACGAAAACAAAGCTTCCTCTATAAAAAAGCAATATTTAACAAATATAAGATACCTATAAAAATTTTGATTGATTCCTTTGCTTTAAAAAAAAAAATAAACAAGCACAGTAACAACTGTGCCGCAATCAACACGTAGAACTACGTCTATTAGAATAGAACATATATGGAAGAGGCATTGAACATCGAGTCTGTGTCCGACATCGTGCGAGAGAGAAACGTTAATTGTGCGAGAGAGAAAGGTAGTGAAGCCTAATCGTCCGCAATGCGCATACGCAGATATCGATAACCATATAATACTATTTCATGTTAAAGTATTCAGCGAAGGAAACTAGACGTAGGGCTACGTCAACTGTCAGTTGACGTAGTTCGACGTTGTTGGCACAAACTGTGCCGCAAGCAACAACGTAATTTTTTCATTTTTTCGGGAAATAATTAACCGAATTTCAAAATGTGAAAGCAGCAACTTCATAACATAACACAGACAAATGACATAGACACTACGCGGCGCATCGCCGTGTATTTTCGCGTTATTAAGATGGACACCGAAAACTATGAAGCGCACTATCTGGATCTTGTCATCGGCAACCTGGGACACGTGGACATCGAATTTAAGGTATTAATACACGTAGACACCGAAAACTACGGAGCGCACTATGTGGACCTCGTCATCGGCAACCTGGGACACGTAGACATCGAATTCAACGTACGATTACACCTGGACACCGAAAACTATAAAGCGCACTATCTGGATCCCGTCATCGGCAACCTGAGACACGTGGACATCGAATTCAAAGTATTAATACACGTAGACACCGAAAACTACGGAGCGCACTATGTGGACCTTGTCATCGGCAACCTGGGACATCTAGACATCGAATTCAACGTACGATTACACCTGGACACCGAAAGCTATGAAGCGCACTATCTGGATCCCGTCATCGGCAACCTGGGACACATGGACATCGAATTCAAGATATTAACACACGTAGACACCGAAAACTACGGAGCGCACTATGTGGACCTCGTCATCGGCAACCTGGGACACCTAGACATTGAATTCAACGTACGATTACACATGGACACCGAAAACTATGAAGCGCACTATCTGGATTCCGTCATCGGCAACCTGGGACACGTGGACATCGAATTCAAGGTATTAATACACGTAGACACTGAAAACTACAGAGCGCACTATGTGGACCTTGTCATCGGCAACCTGGGACACCTAGACATCAAATTCAACGTATGATTACATCTGGACACCGAAAACTATGAAGCGCACTATCTGGATCCCGTCATCGGCAACCTGGGACACGTGGACATCGAATTCAAGATATTAATATACGTAGACACCAAAAACTACGGATCGCACTATGTGGACCTCGTCATCGGCAACCTGGGACACCTAGACATCGAATTCAACGTACGATTACACATGGACACCGAAAACTATGAAGCGCACTATCTGGATCCCGTCATCGGCAACCTGGGACACGTGGACATCGAATTCAAGGTATTAATACACGTAGACACCGAAAACTACGGAGCGCACTATGTGGACCTCGTCATCGGCAACCTGGGACACGTAGACATCGAATTCAACGTATTATTACACCTGGACACCGAAAACTATGAAGCGCACTATCTGGACCTCGTCATCGACAACCTGGGATACCTAGACATCGAATTCAAGCTTGATTCATAAGAATCGACTTAAAAATTCCCTAGCGGCACTTTCTGCCAAGCGTAGAGAACCTTCTTTTCCGTTGACTTCATATATATTATATCAAGCTTGATTCATAAGAATCGACTTAAAAATTCCCTAGCGGCACTTTCTGCCAAGCGTAGAGAACCTTCTTTTCCGTTGACTCAATATATATTATATATTACCTAATTTACCTAAATAGAAATCTTCCTCCTGACCGATAAGTCTATCGACCTAATTTCGAAATACGCGCGCGATATCGAAACTGGCGATACCTGCGCCGCCAGCGTCGAAAAAGTGAAAGTAACGTTTCTCTGATAATCATAATAATATTGAGATGAGAGCGGTCGACGTAGACGACGTATCTTAATAAAAAATTTTCACATTTGGACTTTGCGTCGCAATATCTCCGCTCGTAGGGCACGTAGCGGAATATTATGAGAGAAACCCCCCCCTAATTGGACCCCAAGCTATCGATCAAGCCTACTTAGAACTTGATCCGTTCACTCGTTATCGAGATCTCAACATCTCGGGTACTCGCAACCCGTCGCATCGCGTAAAAGAGTCACGGTCGGTCTCGCTCCGCGTGTACTTGGCGCGAGACACTACCGTGTCTCTTGATTCAACATCGACCTTTATATCTAGGGCAGCGACATTATCCTTTGGTTTACCCTTGAAACTTGGTGACATTTATGAGTATATGTTCGGCTCAGAAATTCGAGCTCAGAAGTTCGAGCCGAACATATATACTCATAAAATGTCACCTTGTTTCAAGCTAATCGGCTTCTCACATTCTATATAGATTTGTTTGTTTGTTTGTTTGTTTGTTTGTTTGTTTGTTTGTTTGTTTGTTTGTTTGTGTTTGTTTGTTTGTTTGTTTGTTTGTTTGTTTGTTTTGTTGTTTGTTTGTTTGTTTGTTTGTTGTTGTTTGTTTGTTTGTTTGTTTGTTTTTGTTTGTTTGTTTGTTTGTTTGTTTGTTTGTTTGTTTGTTTGTTTGTTTGTTTGTTTTGTTTGTTTGTTTGTTTGTTTGTTTGTTTGTTTGTTTGTTTGTTTGTTGGTTTGTTTGTTTGTTGTTGTTTGTTTGTTTGTTGTTTGTTTGTTTGTTTGTTTGTTTGTTTGTTTGTTTGTTTGTTTGTTTGTTTGTTTGTTTGTTTGTTTGTTTGTTTGTTGTTTGTTTGTTTGTTTTGTGTGTTTGTTGTTTGTTGTTTGTTTTTTTGTTGTTGTTTGTTTTTTTTGTTTGTGTTTGTTTGTTTTGTTTGTTTGTTTGTTTGTTTGTTTGTTTGTTTTGTTTGTTTGTTTTTTTGTTTTTTTGTTTATTTATTTTTTATTTATTTATTTTTTATTTATTTATTTATATATTTTTTTATTGATTTTTTTTTGAATTTATTGAATTATTGATTTATTTATTTATTGATTGATTGATTGATTTATTGAGTTATTAATGTATTAATTGATTGATTGATTGATTGAGTGATTGATTTATTTATTTATTAATATATTTATTTATTAATTTTTTGATTTATTGTTTAATTAATTAATTTATTTATTAAACCTTGAAAAGTATTAAAAGAAAATATACTTTATTATATAGTTTTTAAAAGCTCTCGATGTAAGCTAAATGTTTTTGCAATTTAATAAATAAATAAATGAATAAATGAATGGATGAATGTATTTAATAAATAAATGAATGAATGAATGGATGAATGGATGAATGGATGAATGGTTAATGAATAAATGGGTGAATGGATGAATGGATTTAATAAATAAATAAATGAATGAATGAATGGATGAATGGATGAATGGATGAATGGGTGAATGTATGAATGTATTTAATAAATAAATGAATAAATGGATGAATGGATGAATGAATGAATGGATGAATGGATAAATGGATGAATGGATAAATGAATGAATGGTTGAATGGATTTAATAAATAAATAAATGAATGAATGAATGAATGGATTGATGAATGGATGAATGGATGAATGGGTTAATGGATGAATTGATGAATAGATTTAATAAATAAATTAATGAATGAATGAATGGATGAATAGATAAATAGGTGAATGAATGAATAGATTTAATAAATAAATAAATGAATGAATGAATAGATGAATGGATGAATGGATGAATGGATGAATGGGTGAATGGATGAATGGGTGAATGGATGAATGGATTTAATAAATAAATAAATGAATGAATGGATGAATGGATGAATGGGTGAATGGATGAATGGATTTAATAAATAAATGAATGAATGAATGGATGAATAAATGATAATTTATTTATTTATTAAATCCGTTTTGGATTTAATTTTTTCAAATTAAATCCATTCATCCATTCACCCATTCATCCATTCATCCATTCATTCATTTATTTATTTATTAAATCCATTCATCCATTCACCAATTTATTCATTCACCATTTATTCATTCATCCATTCATCCATTCGCCATTCATTCATTCATTTATGTATTTATTAAATTCATTCATCCATTTATTCATTCATTTATTTATTTATGAAATTGCGAAAACCCATAGCTTACATCGAGATCTTTCAAAAACTATATAATAAAGTATATTTTTCTTTAATACTTTTCCAGAACAAACCCATATCGAAAAATTAACCACGAAAACATTTAACTTACATCGAGAGCTTTCAAAAACTATATAATAAAGTATATTTTTCTTTAATAATTTTCGAGAAAAAGAAAACGTTGCATGAAAACGTTGCAAGAAAACGTTGCATGAAAACGTTGCATGAAAACGTTGCAAGAAAACGTTGCAGTCGTACCCCCATACCCCCCGAGAAAGACGTAGTTCTACGTCAAAAAAAAAAAAATTATAATACATCACTCATAGTATATTAGTGTGTATACCGTGTGTATGTTTATTGCCAAAAAAATAACAATATTTTACATATTTTTACAAACACTTATGTTTAAATGAAATAATTGTATTGAATAAATTGTTATCATACCTAAGGATATTTTTAATATCCTCTCGCCATTCCTGTATGCCATACACGCTGCTAATTTTCAACTGATAAAGTTCATAGCCAGTCATGGCGGCGGAAAGTTTTGTCAAGCTCTTTCTTCCTGATCCGCCAATACCGATCATCAACATATTGCCACAAGGAATTGCCAAGACACGGCAAATTCTGGAGAGATGCTCAAGCGCATAGTGAAAGAGCACGATATCGATCTTATTGCGATGTGTATCATTATACTCCTCTAGAAATAAAGAAACTATCTGTTGATATTCTTCTATTGACGGAATTTCCTCATAACGCCGATCTTCCAATACAGATTCAATATCCATAAAGTTGCCGAATATCAAACTATCTAAGCTCTTTTCTGTGATTTTATTTTGAACCTTAGGTAAATGTTCAAACATTACGTCAAATCGATCCTTTAAAATAGTCTCGACTATATCCTTAATCGTATGGAATAACCAATATCGATCGGAGTGATCAATCAGACGATCGCCGAAAACTCGTAGAACTTCATGTACCCACAATCTGCCGAAAACAGTCTTGTTACTATCTACAGACTCCTTCTTTACTAAGGTGCAACCAGTTATCACTCGTATAAAGTCACGTATGTTGAAGAGATAATGAGGCTTGAATAGTGTCGGTCGCAAATAATGGATTACATTCTCGAACACGTGTAAGGTGGCAATCACTAAATCATTGATAATCGGCATTACACTGGCAGTGAAGCCTTTCTGCTTCAGTCCCATAAACGCAAGATTCGTGAAAATCCTAAATAAGTTATCGCGTGAAAACTCACATACATTAAATAAATTAAAGTGACGTAGAAACCGACGGTAGATCTCTTGCCTGCTACCGCCGGGAACTGCCATAGCGCATACAAACATAGTGTCTAAAATAGCGATTGCTTCTGATTTGTTCAGATCAAACCATATGCCATGATCAAAGAATTGGCGCAACAACTCAATTGGTGGTTGTGCACCATAGAATTCTTTTGCTGGCATATTTACTTCATCGATAAAGACAATGCAACGCTTATCGAATGGCGGGCTATATTGATTTCTACGTCTCTTGTGCAATTTCAATAATACCAATTCCTGTGTCTGCGCCGCAGTGATATTTGACGTAAAAGTGATAAGATTAGGCAGATATTTTTTTTCATCCAATTTGTTGATTAATAAATCCTTTAGATAGAGGCTTTTGCCAGTACCAGTGTCGCCATAAAGCAGAAAGCATCGTTGATACTTGATGTGCATCGACATAATATTTTGATATTTGACTGTATCACTTGTGGGAATAATGATGCGCGCAATGCTCTCTGTTTCTAGAAAAAGTTCCGCCTTTGCAGTATCTGCAAAGCGCTTCCAGACTCCTTTTGCACGGAAACTGTAATAAGAAAGAACAAATTGTTAAAAATCGCTGTTTTAGTCTTAACCTTATTCCTAACATCGATAAATATTCGATTATGCACTAATCTAAAATTTTATAATCTATATACTGTGTAGTCTATAATCAATATACTAAGTATTCCAGGTCAATAAAACTTCAAGATCTTATAAGAAATTAAATTTGGATTAAAAAAATTCTTATAAATAGAGGTCTGGAAATGCTTTATTAAAAAATTGTAGCTAATAAACTTCGAAAAATCACGTTTTTTAAATGATTTTTAAAAATAACCTTTCAAAATCCTTTATTTATTTGAAAAAAGTAACAATCAAATAAATATAATGGAAAATTAAATAACAAACTAAATTACACCAATAACATTTAATTCTGATAAAACGTTCAAAAAAAAAAATAAGCTAAAAACAACGAAATAACTACCTTTCGAAGATCTTTGTGTAAACACCACATTTGTAGCGTTCGCTTTAGTTTTAGTGTAACAATTAGTAGCTAGTTATTTTTAAAACTTATCAAAAAGACGTGATTTTTTTTTAATTTATTAAGAGACATACTAGTGTCTCGCGCCAAGTACACGCGAAGCGAGACCGCACCGTGACTCTGTTACGCGAACGCATGAGTTGCGAGTACCCGAGATTTTGAGATCTCAACAACGAGTGAATGGATCAAGTTCTAAGTAGGCTTGATCGATAACTTGGGTTTTAATTATATGTATAATAAAAGTGTTTTTATTTTTCCGCCACGTGCCCTACGAGCGGAGATATTACGATGCAAAGTCCAAAATGTTAAATTTTACAATTAAAAAACGTTTTCGTAGTTGTCGCCGTACGGTTGCTTTTGCCTCAATAGATGGCATTTGAGAACATCTCGAGCGACCCCCGGGTTCCCTCCATGTTGCTACAGTGAAAAGAGACAGCATATATGCGTACGTGTGCGGCGCGCTCGTCGCTCGATCAGTGCGTTCGCGCGGACAGCGCGCTGTCAGTCATCAGTTATAACCTAGAAATGCATATCGCGTTCGCGCGTAATGCCGTGGTCTTTCATCGTTAAATACTACGATCGTTTAATTCCGAATTTCGGGCGCGTCACGCAAGGATCGAAGTGCCGCGAAATTAGGATGTGGATGTCACAAGAGGCGAAATATCAGCGAAGATATGTAGTACACGACAGTCGTGACCGTTACTATGTTTACGCGTTACTTCTGTAGTAACTTATACGATAATTCCTCCACATAACGGGGATTCTGTAGTAACTTATGATAATTCATCTCGCGTAAACAAGTGAAAAAACGTAGTACGTGACAGATAGTGTGTGTGTATGTGTATGTGTGTGATGATCAATATATTATATAATATTATATATGTATATTGTGACGTTGCAGTTTCGCTGCATCGTGGCAGCGCCCCGCCGCCGCCACAAGGCGCGGGTTTCTCGCCCGATGACGGTCCAGAGAGTCGATGCGAGATCTCCAAGGGTATTACATATCTTAATCGCGTTTATATTTTCTGATCCTTTTTATTTTCTCATTTTGTATAATGCGCGGCGCCTCACCGAGACGAGACACGGATTTTCTCCGAGGGAATACGAGGGATTACGAGAGATGGAGCGGGCTAGGAAGACCGAGGCAAAAAATCGATTGTCGACAGCGGATCGAGGCGAAGCTCGCGGGCAACCGAGCGCGAAATGGGCGCAGGGAAGCACGCGCGCGGCGCGTGACATGTCAGCGGACGGAGCTTGACGCGGCAGGGCCCCGGCGCCGGGAAAGAACGAGTTTCCCCGGCTAACCTCCACTGCAATAACCGGACTTCGGGGGTGGGTGGCCAGCACCCCTGGGTCTCAGGGAGGCCTTACGAAGAAATCGGCGTGTCCAAACCGCTGATTAGGGATGCCGAAGAACCGCTGCAAAAGCTAGGGGCCAGCAGACGCCCCGCAGGACCTGCGACCGACCGCCCTGCGCGAGGATCGATCACGAGCCCGCGAGCCCGTCCCTCATTGGCCCGCACTATCGCGCCGAGGGTCGCGCAAGCCCCAAATGGGGCGCACCATCGATTCTGCCATCGAGCGAATTTCGGCGATCACGCTCTGGTCGTCCTCCGGCGAAGTTATGCGATTTACGATACCTCGACTTAACGCGGCGAATTACGCCCGGCTACCAGGCCGTTCGACCTTGGCGACGACGTCCGACCTTTGGCGGCGACGAGGGGTACCCGAGGGGAAGCAGACATCTACTGAGGTTGCCTCGCGTATTATTTTGGTTGTAAATCCTCGACACCGCCTCCGGGTCGCGCTCTCGCTCGGGAACAACGGTTAAAGTCGCGGTATTCGGCGTATTCGCCGACAAAACGTATAATTAGCGATCGACAGCGAAAGCGAGGGGCACCGGAATGGTCTCGTGGCCATGGGATTGCGACCAAAAATCGCACGCCTTTGGAGATCGCGGTAGACGCGTCCGAAACGGATTTCGATATCGCAAATCCGCCATTGCTCGCTACCTTCGCGTTCGCGACAGCGTATTTCACTGTGCGTCGTAATTTGTACGGTCGGGACTTAGATTTTCCCACGCGATATTATTTGCGTTAAAATGTTATTCGCGTGTTTCGTCAATGGCGTTGGAATGTTAGTTGCGTTGACTGATTAATTACGTTAGATCATGACTCGCGTGACACATTAATTGCGTTGGGATATAACTTGTGTTAACTTCGTACTTGCGTTAAAATATGACTCGCGTTGACTTATTATTTGCGTTCGGATGTTACTCGCGCTCAAGTATCGTTCGCCATAACTCCGTATTTTTTATTCTGCGTTAAATCTAGCATGTAGTGTTTTCGTCTACTTCGTGGGATCGTTGCGGTATTCCGCGTTACGCCGAGCGTTCTGGCGAGGTCTAATGCGCCGCCGAGAGTATTTTCGCGAGCCCTATACCCTCTTAGCGCGAGTTATCCGATAATTTGCGTTGGAGACAGAATCCTTTTGCGATCAGGGAAATTGCGTCCGTGCGCGCTAAGCGTGGCGCCGCAGAAATAATGTGCGTTTATTGATTCGCGCACTTAATTTGGCGGATTTGCACTCCAAATTCTATTCTTACAGTCTTGTGTTATCTTTCTTGTTTTGCGTGTGTTCTCGTTACTTTGTAATCGGATTTGCTGTCTCTTGCGCCCTTATAAGTAATTTCGGTTACGTGCAATAATTCTCCGTTAATTTCTCGCGTTTGTTTCGGTTTTGTAATCGAACCTAATTTTTACCACCTATTCTATTATCTGTAACTATTCTATTATCTGTAGTTCTAGTTGCATTTCGTATTATTTTACTACCTCGCGTCTATTTACTCAATATCTTGCGCTCACATCTATCGTGTCCAATTATATTCTGTAATCGATGTTCTTTCCGGCGACTTTCTTTAATTCTGTTAATTCAACCTCGGTAACAGATCTTCATGACCTTTTCATTTACTAATCCGACACGATATTCTGATTTTCGCGATTCAAGCATTCACTTACTATTCGGTTTCATAGTATTTCAACGTTATACCAGCGACTGTTATCCACTACGCCCCTTTCGGGCCAATATACAATAAACCTTGTTTTTCATTCTTATTATTGAACATATGAGTGTGTGATTTATGCGTCACCCCGCCGAATCTTGCGCTGCCCTTCATCAACCCCGCCCATAACCGTTAGGTCGAGCTGGCCGATCCCTCGCACGCCGGATTCATTGCATTTTGTGTTTCTGTCGGGTTTTCGCAATATTAGCGTACTTAGTGGACGCGACTCTACGCGTCTGGCGCCCATCATTAAATTTCGTGTCGAATCGTCGGACCGTGTGAGAGAACAGTTGGAGAGGCTTACCTTCCTTCTCTCCCTAACTTTTTTGATCCGTCGTGCGCCTCGGGCGTAAAAAGACGTGACAATATTAACTGGACAGAGCTGATACCGAGGAGATCTTTAAGAAGGAAGGTGCATCCAAAATCACACTCGTATGCACATGCTGTCTTGTAAATGTTTTGTAAATTGCTGTTTTGTAAAAGTTGAAGAGAACGAGAAAGTGATCTGTAGCGCAATTCGTATTGTAGGTGTTGGCGTTTCCGGGCGTAACTCCGTAGCGCTAATTAGCGTAAGCGCGGGTTCTACCCCGACAAGGATAAGACATGCGGTTAAGTAAGGACACTGAGTTGTTTAACAATTGTGCAAAGCACCAGTTTAATAAATTTCTTAACATAGAAAGTAACAATTTACGATCGACGCGACTTTACAGTTGTCACAGGCGCGGTAGCAGGTTTCAATATACAGCGTGCACGTGATTCGAGTGTTCACTAGTCGCGAGGTGCACGTGACGCTTGAGTGTTCGCCGGTCGCAAGATAGCGATGGTAATATGTGTGAGCGCACTTGTAGCGCTTGCAATTAGCGGGCGGACTTGTGGCGCTTACAATTAGTGGGCGCATTTGTGCACGGTAAAGTAACACGCACAAGACGCAATAATGTCCACCGGTCGCGAGACAGCGACGGCGTTGAGCGGGCGCACAACGGCGCGGCAAGCAACGCGCACAGAGACGCGAATGTCCACCGTTTGCAGGATTGCGACGGTAAATTTGCGGGCGCACTAAGGCGCAGTAATTAGCAGACGCACTAACGGCGTGGTAATTAGCAGGCGCACTAACGGCGCGGTAATGAGCGGGCGCACTAATGGCGCGGTAATTAGCGGGCGCACTAACGGCGCGGTAAATTGCGCGGTATAAGGATTCTCACTTCATCCCAGCAATATTTCACAATCTGTCGGGCTATGACGCACACTTTATTATCAAGGAGATAGCTGCCGCGTTCGAAGGCAAGATCGATGTACTGCCTATAACAAAGGAAAAGTACATCTCATTTACTAAACACGTGAAAGACACCGCGGAAAAATCTGATTCGCGAAACGATATAAAGTTAAGATTTATCGACTCATATAAATTTCTTAGCGCGAGTCTCGCAAAATTGGCATCCTTTCTAGATAATGATAAATTAAAAATTATACGTTCAAAATTTTCCACGTTATCCGACAACGATTTCAAATTATTGACGCGAAAAGGTGTCCTTCCATACGAATATGTGGACAGCGTCGAAAAGCTGGAGGATACGTGTTTACCGCCGCGCGATTCATTTTACAGTTCCTTGACCGGTGACACCGTATCCGAGAGCGATTACGCGCACGCCGCGAACGTATGGCAGCGATTCTCCGTTCGAACCCTGGGCGAATACAGCGATCTATACCTGAAAACCGATGTCTTGCTGTTGGCCGACGTGTTTGAAAATTTCCGCGACAGCTGCGTCGCGAGTTACGGACTTAATCCCGCGTACTACTACACTTTACCAGGCTTTACGTGGGACGCCATGTTGAAACATACGTGTATCAATTTTGAACTGCTGACCGACGTCATGACATGGTCATGTTTATCGAACGTGGTATACGCGGCGGGCTGAGTCAATGTTCCGGCAGATACGCGAAGGCCAACAACAAGTATATGGAGTCGTACGATTCATCGAAACCGTCGTCGTACCTAATGTACTTCGATGTCAACAACTTATACGGCTGGGCGATGTGTAAGCCACTGCCCTACGCGGAGTTTCGATGGGTCGAAGACGCGTCAAATTTCGACGTTAACGCGATCGCTTTGGATTCGCCTACGGGCTATATTCTCGAGGTCGATCTCGAGTATCCGCAGGATAAACATGACGCGCACGCAGACCTACCGTTCTGTCCGATGCGCGATAAACCGCCCGGCAAACGGCAGGACAAACTTCTCGCCACGCTGCACGATAAGGAGCGTTATGTCATCCATTATCGCAATCTGCAACAGTGCATGCGTCATGGCCTTCGCGTCACTAAAATACATCGCGTATTGCAATTCGCTCAATCTGAGTGGCTCCGCTCTTACATCGAACTCAATACAAAATTCAGGACACAAGCAAAAAATGAGTTCGAAAAAACATTATATAAATTAATGAATAACGCTGTTTTTGGGAAAACAATGGAGAATGTACGAAACCACGTCGATGTAAAATTAGTGACGACGTGGAAGGGTAGATACGGCGCGGAGGCAATGATCGCGCGACCGAATTTCCACAGCAGTAGCGTGTTTTCAGAAAATCTGGTAGCCATCGAACTGCGCAAACTCGAGGTGAAATTCGACAAACCGATCTACGTCGGCATGTGCATCCTTGACTTGTCGAAGGTGTGCCTGTACGAATTTCATCACGAATACATGTCTCCCCTGTACCGCGACTCGTGTAGAATCATGTATACCGACACGGACAGTTTGATTTATTATATCGAGTGCGACGACGCGTACGAGAACATGAAACATGATATAGCCCGGTTCGACACAAGTGACTATGCGGTAGATAACGCTTATGATATGCCTCTCGTCAATAAAAAAGTGCCGGGCCTGATGAAGGATGAAAACAACGGAGTCATTATGACCGAATTCGTTAGACTTAGGGCGAAAATGTACGCCTTGCGAGTCGATGGCAAAAAAGATTGTAAAAAAGCGAAAGGTGTCAAAAGCAACGTCATCGCGCGCACCATCACATTCGACGACTACACGCGGTGTCTGAACGATGAGATCGAAATGACTCGACCGCAGTCGTGCATACGATCGAAAATGCACGAAGTGTACACTATTTGCGAGACAAAAATCGCTCTGAGTCCGTACGACGATAAGCGATATATCGTGCCGGATTCGACCGATACGTTGCCGTGGGGACATTACCGAATATAACGTAATGTATATAATGTAATATAATGTATGTATGTATGTACATATATATATCTATGTATGTAGTATAACATATAAATGTATGTATGTAGTATATGTAATATAATGTATGTATGTAAGAAATAGTCCTCGAGTAAATATCGTATTATATATGAGAAGGGATATTAATAGAGATATCGCACATGTATTTAGTATTAAATATTTTTTATTATATACTGTATATGTATTACATATTTCAAACACTTTACATGTATCATTTTTATATTAAGAATAAAATACAGTTTGCACGAATTAAATCACATTGTCCTTGTGTATCCATGAGTTGTGTGATCCATCGAATCCCAGCCATTTTACGTAAACCTCGTCGCCCCTCCTGCGCAGTACTTTCTCCACGAGATACACGTCAGGATAAGTCGCGCGATGCAACTCGTACTCGTAGAACGCTCCAGCGACGGATTTTCCACGATAGTCCTCGAGTAGGTAGGTTACGGGATTGGTATGCTGCACTTTAACGATCTTAAACACCTCGGTGGTCCAATTCGGCGTGTAACCCTTCTCGAAAATTGTCTTGTATTTGCTGACGCGTACCGAGTCGCCCGGTTTAAACTTTGCCGGGCCCGCGATCTTTATCGCGCTGTACACCGTAGCCAAGAGTCTTTCAGCGATCGCGGGGGTAACGTCGACGGGTCGCATGCCGATCGTTCGATGCTTGCGCGCGTTGTAATCCGACACGAGTCGCGATAACGCGTCGACCCACTTGTAAGTTCCATTGAGCGTAAACATTTTCCACATATTGTTTTTTAACGTGCGATTGAATCGCTCGACGACCGACGCCTTCATCACCGAATACGTGGAATAATGATTTATACCGTGTTTTCTCACGAGACGTTGCACGTCGGTGTTGTAAAATTCCTTCCCCATGTCGGTTTGTAGATTACTAGGGCACCTCCCGCTATCTCGAATTATCTCAGCGATAGCGTCAGCTGTCTCGCTGCCACCTTTACCCTTGAGCGGCACGGCCCAGGCGTACTTGCTCAACACATCGATGACGGTGAGTATGTAGTGGTAGCCTCCGTTGAAACGCGAGTACGGACGCATCTCGACAATATCAGCCTGCCACAGGTCGTCGTACCCTCGCACTATGACGTGTCTGCGGGGAAAATTTCTTCTCGCCGGTGCGTGCAATTCGTCCACCAACCGTCGCTTTTCAATATTATTATCCACATCGGTCGATTTTAACGGTCTCATGTTCGGTTAGCGTTTCGTTGACTGTCGGTCGTCGTTCTTCGGCTGTACGTAACCGTTTCTGTTTATGTTTCTGCGTCGTTCATCGCTGTTTCTGAACCGCTCAGAAACCATATCGAGCCGTTCTCGAACCGTTCGTTGTCGTTCGTCGTTGTCAGTTAACTGTTTCTTGTCACTCATCGTCGTCGTCGACGTTCTTTAGCCGTTTGTAGCCTTTCCTGTCTCCGCGTAGTTCACAGCTGTTTCTAAACCGCTCGTAATTGTTCCTAACCTGTTTTTGAACCGTTCGACAACCGTTCTTGAACCGCTCGACAGCCGTCCGACAACTGTTTTCGAATCGTTCGTTGCTGTTCGTCACCGTCGTTAATTAACCGTTGCTTCTCTTCACTCGTCGCCGTTCGATAGTCGTTTCTGCTGAACCGTTTCTTCATCATTCATTAGCCGTTTTCAATCTACCGATATTTGCACGTCGAAGCTCGTTCACCGCAGCCTGTAACGCTCGCACATCCTTCTCGAACGCGGTAAGCTTCTTGTCTGACTCTTTCCATTGATTTGTCAGACTTTTAAAGCACTGATCAACGTATATTTTGTTAACAGCGTCACCGTCAGTCTCAGGTTGCGCTACGCGACGAATCTTGCGCGATCTTGCATTAAAGTCCGTGGCGGCGCGACACAGAGCGTTGTCGCGCACGAAATTTCTCACTAATCCGCTCCACCGATAATGATAGGAAATGGTATTCGTCGCGTCTTCGCGCTGCTCAAACAATCCAAATTTATTGATCGGCATTTCGACACCGATTGAACGGATTGCTGTCGCACCGTTTAATTTATAATAAGCCCAGCCTCGCGAAGTTCCTCGATGATCGACATGATCTCATTGTCGTGGGCATTGTTGCCAGCTTGACGCGAAGCGTCGAGCAATCGCAGACGATCCACCAGCTCGTTGGGGTCGTCCCAGTGCACGTAGTCGATCTTATTGTCGGTTAGCGTCATCGCGCGAGGTGCGAATAATCCCTTTCCGGATTTTTTCTTCTTGGATTCGGTCGACATCAACGGTGCAATTACCTGTGTATACTTGTATCCCACGTTGCCCTTTCGTCGCTCGTGAGGATCGTGCTTGTATTTATGAGCACTCGTTGCCAACAGTATGCTCCTGTACTTTTGCATATCGTCCTCCGTGTAGATATCGTAATCGGGTATTCTCTTGAAGATCAACTCGTAAATACCGGGTGTGCCGGCGTATCGTACGCCGTCGATATAAATGTTATCCGCTTTATCCACGTCAAAACGTTTATTACCAAGCATCAATTCATTCTTGCCGAGATAAACGCCGTATGTGGTGTCTATCGTTGGATAGGCGCTCAAAGCAGACGCAATGTAAATTCGGCTCAGGGGACCCAAGTGATCTTGCAACGATTCTATAAACCATTCTCGACCCTTCGACGTTTGCAACCGCTTTTTAACGGTTGTCCCGATCGAGTCGTCCGTGGTTTCGAAAACATCTACGATTTTGAGAAATTCGGGACTTGTACTTTGCACGGTTAGCGTCGGTGTAGAGGTTATCGGTAGTACATTCGATTGATTAAATTTACGCGGTGTCGATGACAGATCCGACCAGGAGTCTAATCGTTTCTTCTTTCTCTTCGGTGTAGCATCCTCCACCTCCTCTTCGCGCTGTTGAACGGATAGCGGTTCAATTTTCACGTCAGCGTCGCTCTCTGTCGGCTCCTCTTTTTTCACCGCGATCAAGCTCGAGTTGTCGACGATCTTTTTCAATGGCTCGATGAGAGGTTTAAAGTGCGTGTCCAACTCAATGTCCTTCTCGATCTTACCGGTCTTCAAAGCGCGAAGTTTCTTGCGAATCGAATTACTCGTTTTCGCAATATCTTTCACAATCTTCTCGCGTTCGCGAATCGTCTCGCTCCCGTCTATTGCAGCCATCGTGGGGGGGGGGGGAACAAAGCAGAGTGTCGATCTCTTTCTCCGTAACACTAACGTTGTTTCACCTTCGACGACGTATCGACGACGACTGACCGCTTTTGCGGTATCGCGAACACGTTAAATCCTTTTCTGTATCGACCGTTTGAAAGTGCGCTGTCCGTGTCTATCACTACGAATCCGTACTTGCATTGCCAACAATCGTGGCACAACGAGCAAAATTCATCGTACGACATGTCGGTATTTACATGATCATTGTACACGTGTTTCAAATTAGTACCATCCTGTTTGAACAGGATCAGCAGATTCGCGTTGTCGCGTATCAGATGTTTAGGTATTCTCGCGTACGTCTGACAGAGATAAAAGCAGTCGACGTTCGAGTGCCTGCCCATCGAGAAATACTCTCTCACAGTGTCTTGCTTATCGCACGCCACGTCGTCGAAGACGAATATCGAGTTCGGACACGCGTCGCTCGGTGGAATGACGTCACTGTTATTGGAGAAGGTGTAGTAGCCGATTTCGTCGATTGATGTCAATAAATTCTCCAGATATCGGTATTTCGGTTGTTGCAGCGATTTTGAGTACACGTACACGTTCTCGAAACGTACACCGTGCGGACTTTCCAGCAAACTTATCAGAACGTTGGTTTTACCGCAGTTCGAGGGACCGCAAATGATCGCGCGTATAGTAGTCGGCAGCATCGTACCGTGTCTGCGCCTATCCGCGTTGCCCTCCATCGACCGTGATCTGTCGTCGCAATTCGTCACGCGAATCGCTAACGGTTGCCGCACGAATCTCATTTTTTTTCCTCACACTTTGTACGACTGAATCGAACTTTCTCGTTCGAACGTCTATTTATAGGTGCGCGGCACCGCGAATCGCTCAGTCGCAAAGATGTTCGTCCTGCTGTCGAGACCTTCGGACATTCGCGATTTTAGCGCCGAACAGCTGCAATTCGTACCGAAAGCCGTTCTATTGCAAGTGTGCGGTGATCACGTCTACTATGTGTGGGACAAGCTTCCGCAGCATATAAAGGCGGATTTGGAGGTTCAGACCTATCGTCGCTGTGACGCACATTACAATCAACCGTGGCAGCGAACGCACATCGACGGTCCCGCGCCATTGATAAAGGATTGCGGCGAATGTCAACGAAAAAAATAAAAACAGGTAGAGGCCTGTTTAATCGCGCGATAGGTGCACTTCCGTTCAAACTGCACATTCCCGGCTATCAGTATTGCGGTCCGGGAACTCGTTTGCGAGAACGATTGGCTAGAGGTGATCCGGGTGTAAATCCATTGAACGCGGCGTGTCGCGAGCACGACATATACTATTCGCGTAACAAAGGCCTCACCGAGAGACACGCGGCGGATGAGATACTCGCCGAGAGAGCGTTGGGACGCGTCATCGCGAGAGATTCGACTTTCGGAGAGAGAGCTGCCGCTACAGCCGTCTGGGCGGCCATGAAGGCTAAGACGAAGCTCGGAATGGGTTTGAAAATAAAGGCAAAGACGAAGGCGAAGACCCAGACGAAGATGAAGATGAAGAAGAGAGCGGATTCGAAAAAACGGATACTTCCGGCAGCGAAACGAGGCGGCGTATTGCCAATTCTACCGTTGTTGGGAGTTCTCGGTTCTCTGGCCGGCGGAGCGGCCGGAATTACAACGGCGATGAACGCTAGCAAAGCCGCGCGACGTCAGCTGGAAGAGACGCAACGTCACAATCGCGCCATGGAAGGTCGCGGACTTTATCTCGCTCAGTACAAATATGGACAAGGATTGTATTTCGGCCCGCACAAACGCGGGCGAGGAGTAGCGTTGAAGATTAAAAAAAAAAACCATCAAAGAAGACGTTAAATATGCCCACGGGTGTTACGACTAACGTACAATTGAGTCGACTGGCAAGGCGAATGCGCGTACCGTTCTTCAGAGGTGTTTTCATGCGTGATTCGTTACCGATCGTCGATGGTGTACGTCGAAACGAGAGCGGTATCGTGAATTTGGACGATGCAGCCGGCCCCGGTACTCATTGGGTAGCGTACGCCAAGAGGGGAGATCGAGTCGTATATTTCGACAGTTTCGGCAATCTTCGACCACCGAAAGAACTGGTGCGATATTTCGGACCAAGCGTGACGAAAATTGAGTACAATCACACGTCTTATCAGCGCTACGATCAGAGCATCTGTGGCCAGTTGTGCTTGCAATTTTTCCGGACGATCGATGACGATCGGCGCTAATTTAAAACCTGACGACGCGCCGTGCGGAGACTCAGTGTTCGTCGACCAGCTTCCGCCGATATGTCTATAACGTTTACGCTGACCGGGAAAAGTAGCATCCTCGCGGAGCACTATTTTCCCGCCGTGGATCTGAGCGACGGTGACTACGAGCTCGGTCTAACGTGTTTCGAGACTTATCACACGATTCCGAACGTGAATTCTTCGAATAATAAATTTTATTTCGACGAGGATGACACGGAAATTACGCTTCCCGAGGGATCGTACGAGATACGAGCCATACACGAGTTTTTGAAACGTAAAATTTCACGTAAACGTCCGCGACGCGTGGTTCGTTCCAACGACGATCGTCGTACGTCGATCGCGGATATCGCGCGAGAGGAGACCGTTCGTGCGAACGGCTACGAAAACGAGGTCGCGGAATACCCGATAGTGCTTCGTGCAAATTACAATACGATGAAGAGTGAGATCAAGTGCGCTTTCAGAGTAAATTTTAACAAACCAAACAACGTCGGATCGCTGTTGGGATTCTCGTCGACGCGTATATTGCAGCCGGGACAGTGGCACGAATCGGACGCACCGATTAATATTATCAACGTAAACATTATCCGCGTGGAGTGTAACGTGACCGTGGGTGCGTACAGCAACGACAAACGTGTTCATACGATACACGAATTTTCACCGAGCGTACCACCGGGATATAAGATATCGGAAACGCCGGCGCAGATCATTTATCTGCCGATCATTGTGCGGAGCGTTACAAATCTAACGATACGCGTCGCTGATCAAGACGGACGATTGCTCGATTTTCGCGGAGAAGAGATCACCGTCAGATTGCACGTACGACGGCGAGAGCGATAACGCGCCAGTGTATGCGTGAGCGTGAGTGTACGCGCGACACATGAGATGCTAGTGTTGAACGATTCGGAGCACGCGACAGATAACAGTAATATCTTTACGGCTGCACCGATCGACGATATCGTCAAGTCGACATTCGGTGGCGTTAAACAAGCGACGAGAAAGAAGCTCAACGCGTCGAACGTTAAGTTTTTACAATCTCTGGGATTTGCGGTGCGAAACATCTGAACGATGACTGAAATTCTTAACATCGGAAGCGAGCCGGTCTTTGACGATCGCATCGTCAAGATCGAGACTCACACATACAACCCGTACGCCAACACAACGTTTGATTATAGCGACGAGATACGAATACCCATACAACAGCAGGATCTGTATACGTTGCCGTGCGAAAGTTTTCTCTACATCGAAGGAACATTGACGGTGACCAGAGCAGCCGACCAAGTCGATAATGTGGTATTGGGTACTAATTGCGTCGCGTTTACGTTCGATGAGATTCGATACGAGCTCGACGGTATGGAGATTAATCGTTGCAGAAACGTAGGAATAACCAGCACGCTCAAGAACTACGTTACGGTATCGTCCGACAGAAGCGTGATCCTGCGAAACGCGGGCTGGGAACCACATAATAATCCGAACGGATATTTCAATTTCTGCGTACCGCTCAACTTGTTACTGGGATTTTGCGAGGATTACAAACGCGTGGTGATCAACGCTCGTCACGAATTGATCTTGATACGAGCGCGCAACGACAACAATTCCCTGGTGGGAAGTCTCGCGTTGAAGCCTACTATCAAAATACTCAAGATACAATGGCGAATGCCTCACGTGGTATTGAACGAGATCAACAAGCTGTCGATGCTGCGCGCCTTGGAAGACGGACGATATCTAAGTATGGGTTTCCGTTCGTGGGATCTGTACGAGTATCCCCTGTTGCAGAACACGACCAAGCACTCGTGGGCCATTAAGACCGCGACTCAGCTCGAGAAACCGCGATACGTCGTCTTCGCTCTGCAGACGGGTCGGAAGAATGTCATGTCCGCCGACACAAGCCGATTCGACGACTGCAACTTGACCAACGTAAAACTCTATCTAAACTCGGAAGTTTATCCGTACGACGATCTGAATTTGGACTTTGGCAAACACAGATGGGCGATTCTGTACAATATGTATGCGCGTTTCTGCAAGGGCTACTACGGATACGAATATCTCGAGCCGAGTCTCACCGTCTCGACTTTTCTACGTAACGGCCCGTTCGTGATCATCGATTGCTCCCGCCAAAACGAATCCGTCAAAAACGCCACCGTGGATGTCAGAATAGAATTCGACTGCATGGAGAACGTACCGCCGAATACCTCCGCGTACTGTCTCATCATACACGACCGCGTGATTGAGTACAACCCGTTGACAAACGTGGTGCGCAAAATAGTCTGAGTGTTCGCGGCAACGTCGACGTGAATATTATTTTCTCTCTCTCTTTTTCTCTCTCTCTCTCTCTCTCTTTCTTTCCATCAGTCTCCGATACAATTATTTAGAGGGGCAAGGGAGGGAGGGAGGGGAAAGTATAAATCAGAGTGTCACGAGACGGTTTGCAGAGTTGCATGTCATTCCTCTCGATTGACGCATCGACGAAGGAGATAGAGAGATATAGAAATCTTGTCATGTCCGTACCAACGTTCGTGGACCTGCAAGGATTCCTCGTCGGGATGAAATTTGTCGTGAAGGAGGTGGCGGTGCTGAGAAAAGGCTGCGTTCTGACGCATCATATCTTTACGTACCCCATGCCGTGGAATCTCCTCACAAAATCCGACAAATCGTGCGCTACCTGGTTGATTCACAATCACCATGGATTACGATGGGAAGACGGAAACGTACCGTACAGCATGGTGAAACGCCTGATTACGTCGGCCGTGCTTGGTATGGAAGAAGAAGAAGAAGAAGACGATGACGACGAGATGCCGACTCTCGTGTACGTCAAGGGATGCCAGAAACGAGAATGGCTGGTGGATCTGCTGGAGAATTATGCGCGAAAAAACCTAATCGTCGAGACTCTGGATGCGCATTACGAAGATATCGAATCTTTGAATAAACTAGATGACACCAATACTATGCGATGCGGAAAACATGAAAAGAATTGCGCGTTACAAAATGTAATAAAACTATTTAATTGGTGGTCGCGCGCGACGCCATAAAGATTTGCGATCTTTTTTTAATAAATAAATTATATATAACTTTTTTATGTTTTATTTCTTACTCCCCCTCCCCTCCCCCATCATCACCGTTAGAGTAGGCTTTACTTCCCTCTCTCCTAAAAAAATCCACTGCGCAGTTCTATAAACATTAAATCCCCCTCCCGCTCCCCCTTCCCCCACCACCACATTATTACTTTTTGGAGTTGTCGCGTATACTCGAGTAATTTCAAATGAGCAGTCTTGTCGCGATCGCTTGTACTGACGGACAACTTCTCAGAGCCTAGAGAGCGAAAAAATGTTCTCCTTTGAAGGATGCAACAGCAGCAGCAGCAACAACGGTGCAAAACGCGTGAATGCCGTGAATTATTACGTACCGATTCACAACGTTGAAACTCAAACGTATGAGGCCAGATGCAATAGGTAAGTTTCGTTTGAGAGAAAATTAACATATAGAGTCTCCCTCCAGTTTTTATATCTTTGCATATTGTAATACTTATGAAAAATACAAAAAACTAATTTCATTTCTTTTATCCAGCATTTCGGGGGACCGTCGCGCGGTTCGCATACTCAGCAGACGATACGCGCTGACAGTTACGGGATACAAATTCCTCGAAATTGGCATCAACGTGGGCCCACCGAGCTATGTGGAGATTGCCGTTGGAGATCATCGAGGAAAGGAACTGCTGTTGTCTCTCGAAACGTGGAAGGCACTCTACGAGCAACGACGAAATATTCAGAATTTCTTTCGCAACGACTTCAAAGATGCCCATAGTTTTATAAACGTTGGACCGCTAACGGTGAGAGTTTGTACGTCGGTTAATAACGTCAAACTCATACGTCTCGAATCTGTAAACGTACGCTTGATGATGACCGAATCGACGCTGCATCGTATGTTCGATCTCGATCGGTGCATCGAAGCGAGATTCGATCGTTTGGTCAGAATCCTTGCGGCGGTCGATGCAAAATTTGCGCAGTACTCCGATATCGCGTCCACCGTGACGGATCCCAGGGAAGCGTCGAATGCAATATACGCTAGCGATGCGTTCAATACGAATCAGCTCATCGATTGTGAGCTCGCAGCTTTAGTTTTTTAGCACGTAAGATATATTATGTAAAAGAAGAGTTAAATAAACAGGCTTTTTTTACACCCTAAAACGAACGATGTATTTTTCTTTTGCGTGCATGTCCTTCCCTATACCTAACTTTTATCATATGTTGTTTACGACGAACATGTTCCGACAGGTTCGATGCGTTATCGGGTCGATCATCGTCCCGATGACGTCATATTTTTCCTTTGTCTTTCACGTACTGCGTAGATAGATTGTTTAGTCTACGCGATAACCGCCCCCCTTTTCCTAGAAATATGTTGTTTACGTCGAACGTGTCCCGACAGGTTCGATTGTTTAGTCTACGAGATAATCGATTGTTTAGTCTACGCGCGATAACACCCCCTTTTCCTAGAAATATGTTGTTTACGACGAACATGTTTGGACAGGTTCGATGCGTTATCGGGTCGATCATCGTCCCGATGACGTCATTTTTTCCTTTGTCTTTCACGTGCTGCGTAGATAGATTGTTTAGTCTACGCGCGATAACCGCCCCCCTTTTCCTAGAAAAATGTTGTTTACGACGAACGTGTCCCGACAGGTTCGATGCGTCATCGACAAAAAAACACAAAAAACACGCTACTACGCAGTGCCCTATCGAGTTAGTCTTACCATTGTGCACCGCCTAGCGGCGTCGTTCCGAACGAGGCCCCCGCGGCGCGACCGCGGCCCCCGCGGACCCCCACGCGGCTCCCGCGGACTCTCGCGCGGCCCTCGCGCGGCCCCCGCGGCGCGACCGCAACCGCGACCGCGAACGCGAACGCGGACTTCCCCTCCCGCGGACCCGCGGCGCGGGTGAGTCATCCCGGTGACTCATCCCGGTGAGTCATCACGGTGAGTCATCCCGGTGAGTCATCACGGTGAGTCATCCCGGTGGTATGTCAAGGTCAACCCCCTCTCCCCCTCTTCCCCGCGAAATCCGATACCCTTGTGTAACCCGATACCCTTCTGTAACCCGATACCCCTGTGTAACCCGATACCCCTGTGTAACCCGATATCCTTGTGTAACCCGATACCCCGCTCCTCCCCCTTTCCCCTCACCCCCCCGCGAAATCCGATACTCCCCCCTTCCTCACCCCCCTCGGAGCTCCCGGGCCTGAACCCGCCTATACTAACTACTCAAGTAGTAGTTTAATTTCTCCTTAACAAAATTATTATATCACAAAATTATGTTACCTAACTCAACCCAAATGACATGTATTTTAAAAGAAGATGTGAAATTTTTAAATTGCGCCAATTGCAAAGAAAAAAAATATATATTGCTTTAAAAAATAATTGTTGTGCAATTACTTTAAAAAAATAAAATCCAACTGGTACATATCTTTGTGTTTTCATTAAAGGATCTTCCTATTTTAACCCAAGTAGTAATAGCTCCTTAATTCTTCTTAACAAAATTATAATATTACAAAGAATCATTTTAATCACAAAGAATTTAAAAGGTAACAGTACAAAGTAAAAATATTTAATAAAAATGTAATAAATAAATTTTTCTTGGCTATAATTTCTTAACAAAGCGTTTTTGGACCTATGTTTATAGGAACTTTTTTGTTCCAAATTCAATTTTTTCTAAAACTGAAGTTTTATTGACCTGACCTGGAACATCCTATAATAGTAAAAATAAAAACAAAAAGTTTTTAATAATTTTTTTAAGGAATAGGGAAGACCGGGGCGGAGTCGTCACCGCGCGCGCGGAGCGTAGTCGTCACTACAATTATCTCGAAATCTGTATGTTGTGTGAACTCGCCATTAATATTGTAAACACTAATTATAGTGCCCATGTGACCAACAGAGTTTAGTGAGATTATATGTGTTCGGGAGACGCAG
The DNA here is from genome assembly GCF_030848805.1 of Temnothorax longispinosus. Taxonomy (NCBI): domain Eukaryota; kingdom Metazoa; phylum Arthropoda; class Insecta; order Hymenoptera; family Formicidae; genus Temnothorax; species Temnothorax longispinosus. The sequence continues at coordinate 75,918 of NW_027270187.1, read as the reverse complement.
AGGCAGGGTAAAGAATTGGTGAGTCGATTTAGTTCAATAATACAGCAACATGTATTCTCGTCTTTAACATACAGTCGTTTTGATAGGATTGTGTTTTGGTTTGTGCGTCTCCGGGAGGCTGATTCTACTCAGGTGCCACCTCGGCTCAGGCGGAGGCACTGGTGCCCTGGTCTCCGGTCGTCGCAAAGGTGAGGGCCTCCTCGCTCGTCTCCTCGGTCTTGGTCGTCTGCGTCTCCCGCCGGAGCCTCGGGCAGAGTGGCCCTGCATTTCCACCACCACCACCGCGGATTCGGAGGGTGGGAGGGGCGGGCTCTCAAGCGGTGAGGTGATGCTGATTTCGCTCGCTCCAGGTTGGAGCGGAATGGTGATGACTGCTCTCGATCGCGGATTCCTCGACACTCGGTATATTTAACGCCCGTGTGGAGTTTCCATGCGAGAGAAACGAAGTGAATCCTTGCGGCCAGGCTGGCCCTTATGAACGCTTCTGGTCGTGCTTTAATTGCGAGTAACGACAACCGCGCCGCGGCGACAGGTGTTACTTGTACTTGCGTCGCGGAGCGGGGATGCCCGCAGAGCGCAGAACGGGTTGCCGCTCTCGCAGGCGCGTTCTCATACAATATGCCATGTTGTAATTTTTATTAAGGCAAACGTGTTTTCGGAGGTCAAAAGTAAAAGTTGCGCGTCGAAAATTTTAAATATTTTAAATATTATTTTCTCTCCAAATCTCGAGATAAGTGATTCTGAAGAGTAATGCATGCTGAACACAAATTCAGTGAAATTTTTTTATTTTCGTTGATATTTCATAAGCGATCAAACTTAAAATCTGTGTCCAGGGCAAAGTTGTCACCAAGCCATATCATGGAGGCTTCGGGCGAAAATCAAAGTCAAAGAAGCAGCAGTGGTCGAATTCCGGCGAGGACTTAGATAATATGTGCTGCGTGTGCTCAGAGATGACAAAATAGAGCTGATGAGAAACAGTGTGTTTCGTGCGAGCGTAGGGCACATAAGTGTGTGCGCGTTTCTTGTAATTATTTTTCGCCATCGTGTTTTTAAGTAATGTTTCCATTTTTGACGTAGAACTACGTCTTTCTCGGGGGGTATGGGGGTACGACTGCAACGTTTTCTTGCAACGTTTTCATGCAACGTTTTCATGCAACGTTTTCTTGCAACGTTTTCATGCAACGTTTTCTTTTTCTCGAAAAGTATTAAAGAAAAATATACTTTATTATATAGTTTTTGAAAGCTCTCGATGTAAGCTAAATGTTTTCGTGGTTAATTTTTCGATATGGGTTTGTTCTAGAAAAGTATTAAAGAAAAATATACTTTATTATATAGTTTTTGAAAGATCTCGATGTAAGCTATGGGTTTTCGCAATTTCATAAATAAATAAATGAATGAATAAATGGATGAATGGATTTAATAAATACATAAATGAATGAATAAATGGATGAATGGATGAATGAATAAATGGTGAATGAATAAATTGGTGAATGGATGAATGGATTTAATAAATAAATTAATGAATGGATGAATGGATGAATGGGTGAATGGATGAATGGATTTAATAAATAAATAAATGAATGGATGAATGAATGAATGGATGAATGGATAAATTGCTGAATGGATGAATGGGTGAATGGATGAATGGATGAATGGATGAATGGGTGAATGAATGAATGGGTGAATGGATGAATGGATGAATGGGTGAATGGATGAATGGGTGAATGGATGAATGGATTTAATAAATAAATAAATTATCATTCATTCATCCATTCATTCATTCATTTATTTATTAAATCCATTCATCCATTCACCCATTTATCCATTCATCCATTCATTCATTTATTTATTTATTAAAGGATGAATAGATTTAATAAATAAATAAATGAATGAATGGATGAATGGATGAATGGGTGAATGGATGAATGTATTTAATAAATAAATAAATGAATAAATGAATGAATGAATGGATGAATGGATGAATGGATGAATGGTTAATGAATAAATGGGTGAACTATATAATAAAGTATATTTTCTTTTAATACTTTTCAAGGTTTAATAAATAAATTAATTAATTAAACAATAAATTAAAAAATTAATAAATAAATATATTGTTACACGCCGACGAACGTTCGCCACACAATTACTTACTTTCACACTCGCGGCGCGTGTCACGACACTCTCGTACAAATAAGATAACTCGTTTAGAAAATCAGTAGCTCTTTATTACGACTCTCGGTATAATAGAGGAGCTCGGGACGACACGTCCGAACGAGACGCGTCCCAGAGTAAATCTAAACATCAGGTATAACAGGAAAATCAATAGTTAATTGAGCATCTCGCAATCAATATTAGTAAACAGCATCCGTCGCTAAGGACGGTTCGCGACGCGACATTAAATAACGGGCGACTCGCATATACGCGCGACACGAGGACAGCACGGGCGTAACACTACCCCCCCTCTTCCAAAATTGTCGCCCCAGACAATCCGGGAGGGTAGTCAACTTGCGGTAGCTTCTTTTGTGCGCCCTAGGGCGCCGAAACAGTCCTTGCCCTCCTCGAGCTGCTGCTCCAAGTTACCGGGCTCTGCTTCTCTTGGCCCCCGGTAGCCGCACGCCAGTCTCCTCCCGAACCTCTTCTGGGGCGAGCTGGCCAGGCTCCCCCTCCACGGTCCGAAGATGACTTCTGCTCCGCTCCCCCGGCGTATCCCTCGCTGTCGGCTTCCCGCGACGCCGTCCCAAATCTTCAGACAAGGGGGGGGAAACTTCCTGAGGACCCAGCGCCACTCAAGGCTCCCCAGGTCCCTGCCTCGGCATTCGCCCAAGTCCCTCGGGAAACCTCAGTCGAAAACCGAGGGAGAGGCAGTCTTCTTTCAATAAGGAACTCTCCCCGAAGAAGTCTTCAGCCGATGTTCTGCCACGGTATCCCACGCTTTGACGTGAACCGCTGACTCCTCGGACTCCGTTCCACTATGAAAATAAACATACCGCACAGAAACAAAGAATACAAGAACACTTGAATAAAATAAAATTATAACACTTTACACATTGCTCCACAACTTTTTATTAAATACACATTATAATGATTAAATCCCGTTTTGCTCGGGGCACTCGGACCGGAAATGTCCGGTTTTCCCGCATGTCCAGCATTCCCCGCGGCTGGCGTTAAATTTGCTGCCACGGCTATTTCCTTTTTGATCTTTTTCCCCCTTCTCTTTCCACTCCTTATCGCCCTCTCCCTTCCCATGATTCGCGTCCGCCTCCAGTCCTTCTTTCGGAGTATTTCGATTAAATTTCTCGCGGACGAAACCCTCTCCTTGAATAATTTTCAATGCTTTTGCTCGCTCGACTGCCCGACTTAATGAGGTTATCCCCTCTATTTGCAACGTACGTCGAACAAAATTATCGGACACAGCCGAAACGAATTGCGAACAAGCAATCTTATCACGGATCTCATAGGGGCACTCGGGGTACGCAAGACGAGATAGACGCTCAATATCGGAACCGAGAGTAGCTAGATCCTCCCCGAATCTCTGTCTGCGATTGGTGAGAGCGGAGTAACTATTCTGCGTTAAATGACCCTCCCCAAAACGTAGCTCGAGCTTCGCTTTCAGCTCTGCAAAATTTAGACAGTCGACATCTTTCACGGTCTCTAAAATGGAGCGCGCTTTTCCCCTCAGACTCGAGGCTAACACAACAGTTTTCGTCGCGTCATCCCAATGGTTCGCACACGCGATCAAACTCAATTGCGAGAAATATTCTTGTAACGGGGTTGTTCCGTCGTACGTGTCGGGTTTCAGTTTGTACCCCAGGTCGGCACTCGCGACCGCGACACTATCACTCGCGTGTATTCGCATTCCCACGCCGCTCGAGATCGCGCCCCTTTCGCTCGCGTACGCGTCTCGCGTCCCCGCGCCGCTCGGGATCGCGTCCTCCTCACTCGCGTGCGCGTCTTGCGCTTCCGCGCCGTTCGAGATCGCGATACTTCCGCGTGTGACTCGCGTCCCCGAGTCTCCAGACACTCTATTATCAGAATGACTTAGCTGTGTTTGTGTGCCAGAGTTCATCCCTCGGAGAAAACGGAGCTCCTCCTCCTGCCGGCGGAACGTCTCGGCGTACTCCTTCTCCCTCTGCGCCTGTTCCTCGCGCAGGAGCCGGACCTCCTGAATGACGGTCTGAAGACTCTCTGCCAGCGTCACCCCCGCATCCAGCGGATGGGTCGCGCCCGCCTCCGTTCCTGCCGATGTCGCGGCCTGCGAACGGGTCCTCGGCGGGGTGTGCGTGGTCGTCATTTTCCAGAAAACTGCGCTTGTCGCGTTTGATCCCGGACGAGCCCCCAAAATGTTACACGCCGACGAACATTCGCTACACAATTACTCACTTTCACACTCGCGGCGCGTGTCACGACACTCTCGTACAAATAAGATAACTCGTTTAGAAAATCAGTAGCTCTTTATTACGACTCTCGGTATAATAGAGGAGCTCGGGACGACACGTCCGAACGAGACGCGTCCCAGAGTAAATCTAAACATCAGGTATAACAGGAAAATCAATAGTTAATTGAGCATCTCGCAATCAATATTAGTAAACAGCATCCGTCGCTAAGGACGGTTCGCGACGCGACATTAAATAACGGGCGACTCGCATATACGCGCGACACGAGGACAGCACGGGCGTAACAATATTAATAAATAAATAAATAAATAAATCAATCAATCAATCAATCAATCAATAAATTAATAAATTAATAAATCAATAAATCAATAAATCAATAAATCAATAAATCAATAAATCAATAAATCAATAAATCAATAAATAAATTAAACAATAAATAAATAAATAAATAAAAAAATAAACATATCAATAAATAAATAAATCAATAAAACAATAAATAAATAAATAAATAAATAAATAAATAAATAAATAAAACATTAAATAAAAAAAATAAATAAATATATTTATAAATAAATAAATAAATAAATAAATAAATAAATCTATATAGAATGTGAGAAGCCGATTAGCTTGAAACTTGGTGACATTTATGAGTATATGTTCAACTCGAACTTCTGAGCTCGAATTTCTGAGCCGAATATATACTCATAAATGTCACCAAGTTTCAAGGGTAAACCAAAGGATGATGTCGCTGCCCTAGATATAAAGGTCGATGTTGAATCTTAATAACGCGAAAATACTGAATACTTTAACATGAAATAGTACTATATGGTTATCGATATCTGCGTTTTATTACTTTTCTCAGGCTTCAGGCTTCATTACTTTTCTCTCTCGCACAATTAACGTTTCTCTCTCGCACGATGTCGGACACAGACTCGATGTTCAATGCCTCTTTCATATATGTTCTATTCTAATAGACGTAGTTCTACGTGTTGATTGCGGCACAGTTGTTACTGTGCTTGTTAATTTTTTTTATTAAAAAAATAATTAATAAAATGTATCCTATCATTTATCATGATCGGAGTTATAAATTTTTATTTAAAATTTAGTCCGAGAATGGAGTGACGACTCCGCTCTGGCAATTTTAACATTTCAATTTTTGCACCTTTGTCGTTTTTACTCTATACCAGTTGAACAAAGCGACGGCAACGGACCAAAAATGTCCTTATAAATTTTGTAACCAAAGGTTTTTACAACAGTATGCCACATTTTACTAAAATTATTTGTTTTGTTGTTAAAAATCGACACCAAAGAAATAGTGACGACTTCGCACCGGTCTCCTCTAGTTAAGAAAATTATTTGTCTCATGTTTATTTAATTACTCATTTATTATACTTGTCTTGTAGGTATTTTGAACGACATGCTGCTTATTATTTGATTTTAAAATATAATCTTATACCAAAACCATTATTAAATTAATATATGTATAAACAAAAGTACTACATGGTAATGTCTCCAAGTATACGCGCAGCGAGACACAGGCCGTATCTATATACACGCAAGTCGACGAGTTAAGAGACTTAGATTATAGAATGTCAATAACGGCTGAACCGATCAAGTTCTGAATAAACTCAATCGATAGCTTAGGTTTAAATGATCATTTTACCTAAAATTGCCGTTTTTGCAAACTGCCTTTGACATTCAATATCTCTGGCTTGCCGCAAATTTCAGCTTTGTTATTTTTTTATTTAAAAAATATGTTTTTCTTTTTTCTAAAAGTGTTCTGCATTTTTCATAATCTCTTCAGTTTCTTTCTTTAGAATTGCTTTTGTGTGACCATGGATAAAGTCAAAATTTACGTAATTTTCAAATACAATTCTGGAACAAATGCAGCCAGCCCGCGATATCAACGCTATGTATGAGCCAACAATTAACAAATGCACAGTGCGTTATTGGTTCAATTGTTTTTGTTTAGAAATTTTGGTCTCGCGCGAATGAGTCACGTGGGCGACCAAAGACGAAGGTTGATAATGATGAATTGAAGGTGATAGTGGAAGGAAATTCATTTCAAACTTCGAGTAAATTAGCAATAAAATTTAATGTTAGTATCAAAACGATATTGATCTATTTAAATTAAATCAGTAAAATAGAAAAGTTGGAAAGTGGGTGCCACTAATTGAACAAGTGCCAGAAAAAAAGCACGTGTTGAATCTTGCATTTTGCTGTTGAATCGAAACAAAAATAATTTTTTTTAAATTGAATAGTTATTTGTAATGAAAAGGATCCTATATCACAATCGCAAACGCTCATCGCAATGCAGCAATGGTTAGATCCAGTTGGTGTTATTCATTTCAGCTTCATAAAACCTGAACTTCAATTACGGCAGATGTTTATTCAATGAACTGCAAACCATGATGGAGAAGCTTGCAATTAAACAATCAAGATTAGTCAATCGCTCTTCTCCCATCCTGTTCTTCCATGATAACGCGCGATCACATACTTCACAAAAAGATTGTGTCAAAATTGTAAGAGCTGCAGTTAAAAACTCTCCGTCAACCACCATATTTCCCAGACCTTGTCTCAACAAACTACCACTTTTTTTGGAATCTGGACAACTTTTTAGAGGGGAAAAAATTTAATTTACAAGAAGCTATCGAAAGTGCTTTTCGTGACTTTATCAATAAGTGTTCATCAGGCTTCTACAGCAGCGGGATAAATCAACTGTCGATGAAATGGCAGGTCGATAATATAAGTGCACACTTTGATTGAAAATAAAACATTTTTTTTTAAAAGAGGATATGCCAAACTTTGCATTCACAAACAGCAATTTTATAAGTAAACACCTAATATGCAGGGTGATTCGTATAAAGTGACTGATTTAATTAGCGAAGACATGTGAAAAAATAGTTTATACCGACCCTAACAGCACAATATATTGCAGCAATATTGCCACATTGCACTTGCAGCGTAAAATTGCAGCAATCTTGCAGCAATATTGCCACATTGCACTTGCAGCGTAAAATTGCAGCAACATTGCAGCAATATTGCCACATTGCACTTGCAGCGTAAAATTGCAGCAACATTGCAGCAATATTGAAATACAATATTGTGGCAATCTTGCAGTAATATTGCTGCAAGGTGGCACTGCAACATATTAAAAGACATATATATATACATATACGTACGTATATTATATATTATATGTACTAATTTAGTAGAATGCATTTACATACTGCTTCTATGTACATATAATAGATATACATATAATAGATATAATGTCAATATTAAAAATTTGTGCAGCTATATACTCTTTTTAAACTGAATTTGTTTCTTAAGATAATTTTTGAAAAATTATATATTTGCGCTGGTTGTGCCATATGTAAACTATATATAACACTTACATTAAATTAAAAAGTAGTCTACCACGTAAGGCAGTTGGCTCACGATCCAGAGGTCCCGAGGTCCCGAGTTCGAATCCCACCAAGGTGTGTTTTTCAAATACGAGAAAATATTTATAATCATAGACTGCATCTTAAAAAACAAATTTAGTTATAAAATAGTAATAAAATTTCGAGAGTTCGGCCGGGGTCTTCGTGGAGCACGGACGTGCCTCACGAGCGCTCCGTATTATATTTGTATAAGTGTCTGTAAAAGTTTATAATTTTGGGAAAATTTATTTTTGTGGTGATTTGTGCTGTAATTTTACGTCGATTGATATATAACTTATGTTACTTATTGCTAATTTTAACATAGTTATTAATATTTTCGTCTCATATATGGACACGCCTATACATATGTATTGAGCTATATCCACTGAAATATTCGGATATCTTATCAATCCGTTAAAATTGCTGTAATATTTGTCTTGAACTCACCTCGAGTCATACGTGTGCATCTAGTTTTGGATATATTTTTAATAATTTTTGCATAATTTTTTATAAAATCGGGTATTAACTTATGCCACGTCACGAGGCTGCGCCTCGTGATGCTCAAATCGCGTACGAACATATCCATAATCCGCTCTGTATTCATATAAATCCGACAATTATTCATTTCTGGGAATATCAGAGTGCCTGATTACATATATATTGTTATTAATTTCTTATAATTATTGACAGCAACCAACATCTAATTCTGGCTGGATAACATGTACAATATATGGCTGATGGATTTATATATAAGGATATACGATCGATATTATGTTACTAGAAGGATGTTTATAAATTAATGTTCCCTTTTTGGGTGAGTTGAGTGTTTCTTGTGTGATATGTGTGCCTGAGTGTTTAATTCCTATACGGCATTACTTATAAGTCGACGACTAATAGAGTCTCATAATCGTTACTGGAAATCGCGGTATAAATGACCGATGTACACATATAAGTATAGCTATATTGGCTCGTATAAATTTTTGCAACAATGGCCGGTCCTCGTGTAACTTTTCGTGCGTACAGTGTAATGGCGATCGAACGCGCGATGCCACGATGGCCTAGTGCGCTGGACCATATTAAATTATGATAGACATATTTGTGCGCCGTCTTCGCTGTGCGAATTTTCCAGTGCGCCTTTAGATACGGACTATGTGCGTGCGTGTATATCACGGGATGCCGCGTTGAAATAATATATCTCGTAACGTGACTTTTACGATTATGATTCTTGCTTAATAAGTTATCAATCATATCATGATTTTCTAGTATAAGTGCTTTGAATTAAGATATCTTAAGCGATATTAATTATATACGGCCGTTGTAATTGATCTGTTTTGTCTTATGTGTTTTCGTTACTTTGTTGTGTTATATCTGTCCTCTGATAATATCTATTGCAATAAAGGATAAATCTGTATATTTCATGCATTATATTTGCTTTCTGACAATAGCATTGATAGTAATAGAACTCATATTTCGATATACTCGGGCATTCGCAATGAATATTGTCTTATTGTCTCTATGTTGTGTGTTTTTTACTCGTGTATATACGAGGAGGTCCTATATGCGTGCTCAGCGTTTGACATACAACATGATAAATAAAACTCTATGATATGTTTTGGTCAGGTGCGCTGAGATACGCATCTCTGTATTCAGGATGCTGGATGAGAAGAACAAACAATTTTCTTATATATATTTATTTATTCATTTATATAATTTTGGACCTCTTTGTGTTTGTGTCTACGTTGTATTCTTTAATGTTACACATGCACTTATACATATCCTAAATATTCTGAAGTTTGCACTGCGGTAGGTGGTGAATGATATGCACCTATTGTTATCACTTTGATGAGGTTGGAAACCTCTTGACGTGCGCGAGCGATCTCTGCGACTATGAAATTTGAGATATAGGCAAACTTCTCAGATATAGGGACTTTCAGCCTTAAGGCTGATTTGTATGTACAGATCGTACGCATTATAATGTTATCATCTTTGGAAAAACTTAATTATTTCGATGATAGTGTACTGTATGAATGTATTTGTAATCAATTACCGATGACTTTCTCCCAGTGCGATTTGCTTGAATTTTGTTATACTTTCCGTGATTATTATTTAAAAATTTAATTATTTTGATAATGGTATACGGTGGGGATACATTTTAAATCGTTCACTGAGGACTTAGTCTTAGTGTTTTATTGAAATTGTGAAATATTTTCTATAATAATTCGATATGTTATGGACTGATAAATTTTGTACATTGTCTGGCATCCATATAAAAGAATAATCAATAAGCAAACAATTACATAAATAGAATAAATGAACAAAACAAACATACATACAAAACAAATAAAAAAACAATACAACAAACAAATCAATACAACCCCTCACATGACAGGCAATCGTTTAATGGATTATTAATATTAAGTTAATATTAAGGGCGAAATACGCTATATTTTTACTTATGTTTGATTTATCATCCTCTTGCGTACGGGCTCACTTTTGAGCAATAATTTGTCATCCTGCACTTGGAATAGTCTCGCGTATCGCCCGCTTCTGCGCGGGGCTAATATTTCTAATATTTTTCTAATCATAACATCCGATTGTAAGATGCGCCCTTGGACAGGGCGCATTCTATGCGGGCTGTCCTAGGGTGCACCTTGGGCGGGGTACACCCGAACTTGTTGTCGTCCTAAGGGGATGGCTACCCCTGAAATAAATAAACCACAACTATGGATAGTACAACGGAAAAGAATATAAACTTACTGTCTCAGGGGACTTCGGACCCCCACGGACCGGCGCGGGGGAAGTATAGTCCCAGCGACCCTAACGTCGATGGTCTCAACCCTAAAAAGTTGAGAACAGAATCATGCGATGGGCCTAAAGAAGTAAACCTACGCCCGGAGTGGGCGGGAATTACACAACCACCAACGGCCTTGCTTGCGGGCGCCGAGGGCAATAATGCTACCGTAGAAGAAACAAAATTGGCTTCCGATACTGCGAAGGATCTCACTAGGGATATCCTTGAAGAAGACTACCTTGAGAACATGGATTGCACATTGGTTGGAGAAGATATGGAGCGCACCTTGGATACAGAGTATTCTCAGGTTGGAGAATCCACCCTCGTGGATCACACTCAAGATGGAGAGTCCATCGCCGTTGCGGATAACGATCAGGAGACTACGTTCAGTAATGAAAAAATCACACAAGAGGGGGAATCCATCGTGATATCCTCGGACGAGGAGGGACGTGGTTCGACCACCGGTGACGAGAAATCCAGGAAAAAGAGGAAGGCATCGGCATTGGTCTCTCCTTTGGCTTCGTCGTCGGGTTTTGGTTTCTGCCCATTGAAACCACCTAAGCGGTCACGATTGAAGCCGAGGGATCCTCCCCCGTCGCGGGATTCACTTGACGGTAGGACTCGGATGGAAGTAATTTCTATGGATAAAATGAGAATTCTGGGTATGAGTGAGCTTTTCCACTTGGCGTCCAGCTCTCTTGAAAAGATAGAGGCAATACGCAACGACAGTAATGGTTTACATGGTCCGCTAAGCGGTTTAATCAAGCGGGGCCTGCTAAATCTCTCCGGGATCTTTAGCATTCTCTTCGACAAGTTAACTTTAATCGAGGACGACTCTTCCGTTAAAAGGCTGAATAACGAGTTGATTGCCAAACTAAAAGTCCTCAAAAATAATGAGCTGACGCATAGGGAGGAGCAGCTTTTGCTAAAGAGGGAGAATGATCAGGGAGAACGATTCGGGATAGAGTTGTCATGCTTGAGTCTCGGAATAATGAACCGTTGCCCCCGGCTACCGACTCGAGATCGCCGATTTCTGCCCTCGGGAAAACGTCCCCGAAGGGCGGGGTTCGGAGCAGAGGGAGAGCGCCTGTGTCGCGGGATCCGCGGGAAAATGATCCGCCCCCTCAGAAGAAGTTTGTCTCTCCGAGAACCGGAAGACCCACTAGGTCAACTCGGAAAACGCAGATGTACCGGGAGGAGTCTGAGGATATGGAGACTTCCGAAGCGGAGTTTCCCCCTCTTCCTAGGCCAAAACCTCGGCCTGTTTCAGACATAATGCTCACCGGTAACGAGAGGGTGTACACCAGTGAGTCTGGGGTCGACTCACGTGGTGAACACTATGTGGCTCGAAGAACCGGTTGTGATGTCTGATCTTAAAGCTGGTACGTCAAGTGGGATACGCGACGGTCCTTATTCGCAAAACGCCTCACACCAAGAGGCGCATGAGGAGCTTACGCAGATCAAAGAATACATGAACCGCCTCGCTGATCGCAAACGCGAAATTAAAGCGAGTATTGCGGCCCATTCAGAAAACGCTCAGGGGCGTAACAAAAAAGTACCGAGAGGATCACGAAATCCCGTTAATGTGGAGAAGGATGCGGAGCGTGCCCCTCAACGCGCCTCGATACCTACCGCCGTCAACGAAAGAACCTACCGTGGACCTCCTCGCCCCAGACCTCCTAGATCTGCGGCAATCACCATCACCAGCACGGATTCCAATGTGACTTACGCCGATATCATGAAAAAGGCGCGTAACAACATTAAATTGGATAAACTCGGAATTGCGGACTTCAGGATTCGACGCGGTGTCAACGGCGGATTGATAATTGAGATCCTTGGTCAAGATGGTGCCACGAAGGCTGATGATCTTTCGGAAAGGCTCAAAACGGTTTTGGGCGGTATGCCGGTTTGTGTCAACAGACCTACCGCGATGGGAGAGCTTCGGCTCTGGAATTTTGACAGTTCCATCACAGTGGGGGATATTGCGAATGCGGTCTCTGTTGCGGGGGACTGTGCGGAGGAGAGCGTCAGAGTCGGTAACATCAGACCTATGCGCAACGAGCTAAACTCCGCGTGGGATAAATGCCCACTTGCAGCCGCAATAAAGGCTGGTTCGTCGGGTAAAATCAGAATCGGTTGGACGATCTCTCGCGTGGAGCTTTTAGAAGCGAGACCGTTGCAATGCTTCAAGTGCTGGTCACGCGAGGAACACCTGTGAGTTTCCTGAAGACCGCTCTGGATCGTGCTTCAGATGTGGCAGTCGCGAACACAAGATTGGGGATTGTTCCGAGAATCCCCACTGTGTAATATGTGCGCAAGCGGGCAGACCGGCCGACCATCGTCTCGGTTCCTCCGCAGGATGCTTCGTAAGGGAAGTTGTTAATAGACCAGAAATCGGTACTAATGGGACTCGTCGCACGCAATGACGACCTTTATACAAACAAATCTGAATCGGAGCAAAGTGGCTCAAGATCTGCTTCTACACCAGGCCGAGGAGCTGAGGGCTGCCGTGTGCGTGGTTTCCGAGCCAGCCCGCACACCCAGCTCTCAGCAATGGTTCTGTAGCCACAACGGACTGGCCGCTATATATGTCAACCCTAGGATCGCGGATTTTCCGGCCGCTCTTGTCGCGAAGGGACAGTCCTCTGTCGTGGTCAGATATGGGAGTGTACACATTGTGTCATGCTATATTTCCCCAAATATAGACTTCGCCGGGTACACCAATTTTGTTAACGAGCTTTCCAATGTGTGCTCACTCGTGGTTGGCAGCAGGACTCTGGTCTGTGGTGATTTCAACGCGCATGCGGTTTCCTGGGGTTCTCACACCGCGAATTTTAAGGGTGATATCCTTGAGGAGTGGACCGCACAGATGGACCTTCGTCTGCTTAACGTAAGAAATGAGCATACCTTTTTGAGCCGACGGAGCGCTTCAATCATTGACCTCACCTGGAGCTCCCCGGACTTGGTTGACTGTGTGCAGAATTGGTCGGTCAGAGATGACCTCGAATCTCTCTCTGACCACAGGTATATCACTTTTCTCTTGTCTGAGTCCGGCGTTCGGCCCTACAGACCCGCACGTCCATCTCGGTGGGATTATAAAAACATGGACGTGGATTTGTACAAGGAATCCATTGAGTGGACTTGCGCCGTCACCCCTCGTGACGAGGCTCACATGATCGATTCAGTTCCCGATCGCTGGATTCATGCTTGCATCACCAGTGCGTGTGTGGCCGCCGTTCCTCGACTTCGTGCGCGTGGGAATGCGCCCCCGGCATATTGGTGGAGCAGCGAGATTGCCTCGCTTCGATCTGAGGCAAACAGAACGAGACGCGTCTGGACTCGTGGCAGGCCTCGGGATCTGCCGGACATACTTGATATTAAGAGAAATTTGTATTTCCTTGCCCATCAGGCGCTCAAACACGCGATACGTAGGGCTAAGAGCGCGGCGTGGCAGGAGCTCGTCAAAACTCTCGACGACGATTCTTGGGGCCTCCTCTACAGGATCGTGCTGGGCAAATTAAGAAGGTCTGCCCCGGGCCTCACCGCCACTCTGGCTCCCGATGTTTTGCGGGAGGTTTTGGACAATCTTTTCCCTCTGGGCAATCCACTCGTCCCCGTTGATCTGGGGGATTGCGAAGCGGATAGAGTTCCTATCACAAGCGAGGAGGTTAAAGAGGCCATTGCCGCCAAAGTCAACACTGGCACGGCCCCTGGCCCGGACGGCTACAGAGCAACGGTACTTAAGAAGCTACCTGTGTCAATGCACGCAAAACTTGCGCAATGCTTCAACATCTTGTTCAAATACGGAGTCTTTCCACGCAGTTGGAAACTAGCGGATCTCGTCCTCATCCCGAAAGGAGAGGACGCTCCTGGTGAGATCCCGAAAGCTAGACCTATCTGTTTATTAAATGAGACAGGCAAGACCTTCGAACGAGTTATTGTGGGTCGCCTCATTGATTACATGGACCGCACTCCCGCTGCCAACTTGTCCGAGAATCAATTTGGATTCCGGAGAATGCGCTCTACCACGGACGCACTACATCTCCTAAAGATCATAATTTCAGAGGCCCGGGCGCAGGGTAAGGTAGCTATGGCGTTCTCTTTGGACATACAAAACGCGTTCAACTCGATCATACTCGCCGCTATTAGAAGGGCCCTCTGTGTAAAGGGCTTCCCGAAATACTTACGACGCATTATTGAGTCCTACCTCACGGGTAGAAGAATACGTTACTTCACCGCGGACAGCTCATGCCGTTACAGGAACGTTCACCGGGGGGTCCCGCAGGGCTCGGTGCTGGGCCCCCTCTTATGGAACCTCGCTTTTGACGCCGTTCTGAGGACCAGGTTATACAAATTCTGTCATATTATTTGTTACGCTGATGATACCTTGTTGGTCGTCGTCGGCAATAGCTACGATGAGGTGTGCGAGCTGATCCAGGACTGCCTAGAACGGATCCTCATTAACATCCGCTTACTGGGCCTTAAAGTCTCCTGGCCCAAGTCGGAGGCCGTCTTCTTCGGTAGCTGCCCGCGCGGTGCTTTCGTCGAGGTGGAAGGCCATAGAATAAAGATCAAGAATAACATGAAGTATCTCGGGGTGTACATTGATAGGCGACTTAATTTTTGCACACATTTTAAATACATTGCCGAAAAGGTAACTAGAGTGAGTCGTGCACTCTATGGAGTGTTGCCCAATCTGCGTGGTCCCATAGAGGCCAAAAGACGGCTATACTTCTCGGTCATCACTTCAATCATTTTGTACGCGGCTCCGATCTGGAGTGACGAGCTGATGGCCTCGGGGAACCAGCAAAGGGTGCTTCAACGTGCGGTACGCCTCATCGCGCTTCGAACGGTAATGGCGTATCGCACAGTGTCTTACGCAGCAGCTACGCTGCTGGCCAGAGTCCCACCGATTCATCTATATGCGGCATGTCTTCGCCGGGTATACTTACGGCAGAAGGCATTAAAGGATTCCGGAGAATATTACCCTGACGCCCCCTCGGAGTTTCGTGAAGAGGAGTGGTTGGTCCTAAAGGATCAATGGGCTACCTACATCAACAACGAGCTTCTGCCCGGAAGGCGCACAAGGGAGGCCATCTTTCCCTGTTTTGAGGCCTGGCTGGACCGGCGCACCGGGTTCCTGTCCTTCCGAATCACCCAATTTCTGACCGGCCATGGGTGCTTTGGTTCATATTTATATAGAATCCAGAGGGAGGAATCTCCGGTTTGCCGCTACTGCGAGCTGGATGTGGACACCGCTGAACACACGCTTGAGGCGTGCAGTCATTGGAGCCTCGAACGAAGCGAACTCACGGCCGTGGTGAGTCGGAACCTCTCTTTACCCACACTTGTTGGGGCGATGTGTGCGTCTCGGGAGGCTTGGGGTGCTTTCGCGAAGTTTGCGGAAAGCGTCCTCCGTAAGAAAGAGGAAGATGAGAGAAGACGACAGCAAGAGAACTTGGGGGGGAACGCTGCGAATGCCCCACTCCCTTAGATTGCGTGACTCGCGTCTGTTTGCGTGATATTTGCGATTTGTATACTGCGTGCGCTTAGTTTATTTTATTATTTTGCTTGATCTTCCTTCTCTCCCCCACCCTTAGGTAATTTTAGTATGTGCGTTCTCTACTGGGACCGAGGTTGAGCGCGCTCTTGCCTCGTGGGATCAGCGGAGGAGATTCCCGCCACCGCGTCGAATCGGTCTCAGATTGTGGAGCAGGGACTTGCACGGAACTGCGTTGCGCGATGTGAGGGGAGAGACGAGAGGACGCTTTCTTTTGGGATATTTGTTGGAGTATCTTTCAGGAGTCCGATTCACCTCGGGTGATTTATTCCATTTTCGCTGCTGCGAGGCGCTCCTGGGGTGGCCTTGGTGGGTGTCGTGCGCCGGCCGGCTTCGGGCTGTTCTCCCCCTGGGGTCCGGCGCATCGCCTGGCGCGATGCTCCCGGATCCCTGGGGGGGTGGTCGGCCGGGGGCGGTCGGCGCCCGTCGCCCTCCTGTGGCCTCGTCGGGTGCCCCCGTGGACTGGCGCACTTTCCGATCGGGGGGGGCTTCTTCGCTGGGCTGCGGGGTTCTCTCTCGGGGTCGGTCGGCCGTGGTTTGTCGCTCGCTGCTTTTCGGGCTCCGGTTCCGCCGCTTACGCGGCGGATACCGGTAGCCCTCGTGGCGGCGGTCCGCGGTTGGCCGTCCCCCGGGGCTTCTCGCTTTTTTGCGTTTGGGGACTCTCCTCCTTAATTATTCGTGCTCCTCCCCTCGGCCTCTCCCTCGCACTCGTGCGACGGGGGGCCTGGGGGGGGGAAGCGCGTCCTTTCTAACGCATCCGAGCGAGTCGGATCTGCCTTTTAGTGTTGGTTGTGGGTTGGTCCTTTTCTAATAAATACGGGTGCGTGAACTCGCACTCGTATTCTTTGTCCGAGTGGAATCCCCCCTCCGGAGAGGGGATTCCTGTTTGTCTCATTTGTGCATGTTCCGTGACGGTTCGTGTACATATTGCTTGGGGGCGCGGGTTTTCTCGAACAAGGTGATTCGTTCTGCCAATGAAGAGACCCTGTATGGTATGGCTGTGCGTCTTGGGGGCGTGTGGGGGGGGGGCCAAACGGCCTCCCACGTACTTCCCCCGTAAGCAGCGTCACGGTCATCATCATGGGGGTTCTCTGAGGCGGAGGTTGAACGACCGGCGCATGTGGCCGTGCGCGGGCACCACTATGCGTTCGGGAATTCAACTAGAGGCGCCTCTCTCGTGGGAATAAAGCACCCCTGGTTTGACCTCCTCGTGTGTCTTTTGTCTGTGGATTACGTGTTTTCTGTCGCCTCTGCAAGAGGACTGTTACGTGTTCGTGATGTAATACCTCAGGTCTCCCGCGTCACGTAACTATAGTCCATTGTGCTGCATGTCCAGGGGGTGTTTTTTAGTGGGTGCAAGCCCCACACAGTCCCTGAAACCGGGTCAGGGCAGTGCGCGAGGCATTTTTCTCTCCCTTCGGAAACAAAAAAAAAGTAATAAAATTTCGAAAAAAATATTTTTTTTTATGCCGTGTAAATATTGGAAATGTAGTGCCACGACATTGCTGCAATATTGCAGCAAAATTGCGCTACAATATTGCCACAACATTGCTGTACATTGCAGCAATATTGCGCAAGGTAG
The DNA here is from genome assembly GCF_030848805.1 of Temnothorax longispinosus. NCBI lineage: Eukaryota > Metazoa > Arthropoda > Insecta > Hymenoptera > Formicidae > Temnothorax > Temnothorax longispinosus. The sequence continues at coordinate 58,166 of NW_027270187.1, read as the reverse complement.
GACCTAGATAGATTGCTGCAGCATTGCAGCAATATTGCATGCAATATTGCAAGCTTGCCGTGCAATATTGCTGCAATATATCGTGCAGTTAGGGGACATGTTCAGTACAAAGAGGGACATCATATAGTGGGAACAATTATTTTATGAGTGGAGGCGTTGAGGACATTTCAATGTCAACTTCATTTTTTCAAGTAGAATTCTGTATTTTTTATTTTATAGAATGATAACGATAACCTTTTTTAATACAAATTTAATGATACATTACATGAGGACATTCAAGACCAATCAAGGCCAAAAATACATAATAAAATAAAATTCAAGTGTATGACTTGTATTTTGACCTTGTATTTTGACCTTGAACTCAACGACACAGATGAATCCTGTGTCAAATGATCCACTGCTCTTCTTGGTACCTCTGATGAAATATTTTCAAGTGTTGCAGTAATTCAAGCAATTATATTATCACGAGTTGTTGGAGGTTCTGAATACACAATGCTTTAGACGTGTACTCATAAAAAGTAATCTAAGGGCATAAGATCGAATGACCGAGGTGGCAATGCAGGCCCTTTATGTCCGATCCATCGGAGTGTGTATTTTTGATTCAACAAAATCTATAATGCCTTATGTAATGTATTGGCAACGGAATACGTATAGTCCGGCATAGTTCCGAAACGTAAACATGCGAAGCATAGGTAGCGACTCAAAGATATGTAAGCACTGTAAGCAAGAGCGGGGATCGAGTCAGTCGTCCTGTGGTCGTTAAGCAGAGCGCGCCGCGTCTCATTGTATTAGATATTAAATACATATATTAGTAAGCTACCACAGAGTTCAGTTCTTGAGAACCCCGCATACGTAACAACTGGCGACGAAATAATCGAAACCCAGAGTGCAGAGTAGTGATGCACTGTAAATGAAGAAAGACTTGTAAATAGCGAGTGTATTCCGTAATGAAAAGACTCGACGATTACGTATGAACAGCTACTGCAGTGTACGGAAAGTGAGCGGTAAAGAGTAAAGTGCGGTACAACAAGTACGAATGCCGGGCTTCAGCAAAGCATCCATCGATTATAGTAAAACATCGTGGATCTATACGTTAACTAAACCACAAATAATTGAAATTCTAACGCAATTAGAATTAGTATACGAAGACAAGAGTGGTATAGACGAGTTACGTAAAATTTTACGCGCTCACGTATCCAAAGAAACCACGGAGGCGGAGCAACAAACCGACGGAAAGAAGCTGCTGGGCAGTGTAGACGAAAACAACGATTCAAGGGCAATTCACGCAATGGCAGAAAACAACAGCAAAGGATTGGAATTTCACCTAGGAAAGGACGACTGGGAAATATACACTGAAAAGCTCGAATTATATTTTGTAGCAAACGACGTTAAGAAAAGCAAGCTGCAATATTGTTGACGAAAATTAGTTCCGATACATATAAACTTGTCCGGGATTTATGTGCGCCAGTTAAGCCAAGTACGAAATCATGCGCAAAAATTGTAAAATTAATTAAAGAGCATCTAAACCCAAAACCATCCGAAACAATGGAGAGATGTCAATTTTATCAAGCACACCAAGCAGGCACGGAATCGGTAGCGAAGTTTACGGCGAGACTTAAAAATTTATCAATAAATTGCAATTTCAGCGATGCATCAACGGCATTACGTGATCAATTAGTATGTGGACTTAAGGACCATGCTACAAAAATGGCGCTATTCCGGGAAGAGAATTTAACCTGCGAATCAGCCTATAAAATCGCCACGGCGTTGGAAGCGGCCGAAAGGAATGCGGTATCGACCGACAAATTAAATGAACAAACTACGGCAAAAACAAGTGTAAATATAATACAGGCAAGTCAGGGACCAGGAAACAGAAGACAAGGCAATCCAAAATTAAGGGGAAGAGGTGCCGATCGTGGAAGTAGGCAAGGCCAACGACATAAGAACAGAATTCCAGTAAACAAAGGAAACCGAAGTCTAAACGACAGCCCAAATAAGCAAGACGGGAGGAGCAGTTCGTGTTATTGCTGTGGCAAGGCAAATCACTGGGCACGTGATTGTTATCACCGATTCAGCACGCCTGTAAGAAGAAGGGACACTTGGCAACAGTGTGTAAGGCGCAGAGGGCAATACAGCACTTAGAACAAGACGAGGCGGACGAAGACCAGAGGAAGGAGGAGACGGCAAATGACTTCTTCAAGATGGATCAAGAAGACGACAAAAGATCATCGAGAGCGACTATTGGTAACATAACAAGTGTAAACGGAGATGTAAAAGCAGATCCAATGTATGTAAATGTAATAGTCAACGATATAGAATTAGAAATGGAAATCGATACGGGATCATACGCGGCGATAATTTCGAAAAAGGATAAAGATAGATTGTTTCCGGCAAACGAGGTGAAACCAACAAAATATTTATTAAATGCATACGGGAAAGTCCCACTAGAGCAAGTAGGTATTCTAGAGAACTTAAAAGTAAAACTAGGTGAGCGGGAAAATATACTTTTAATGAGAGTAATGAAAGGAGAAGGTCCAATATTAATCGGTAGACAATGGTTAAAAGTCTTTGGACTATGGCCATTGCCAGTGGATATAAAGGATAGAGAAGATAATTGTAATAAAATCGATTTAATAAATGTAGCGAAAGAGTTTCCAGTTAGATTTCCAAAATTGTTTGGCGCGGGACCAGGCTTATATAACAAAGGAAAGCTCAAATTGGTATTGAAAAAAAATGCGCAACCGGTGGCCCTCAAAGCTAGACACGTACCATTCGCGTTAGCAGGTAAAATTGAAAATAAAATTAACAGATTGGTTGAATTGAAGCATATCGAGAAAGTTGATGTCAGTTAATGGGCGACACCGATTGTGCCGGTAATAAAATCAGACGGGTCTGTCAGGATTTGCGGTAACTTCAAGTTAACGTTGAATCCGAATTTAGTTAGAGATCGACACCCGATACCACTAATTGACGAGATATTCGTGGCCCTGAGAAATGGCAAAACATTTTCGCAAATTGATCTAGAGCACGCATACATGCAGATTCCGGTAGATGAGAATAGCAGAAATTATTTAACCATAATAACACATAAGGGGCTCTATAGATATACAAAAATAACAGAAGGTATTGCGTCGGGCCCAGGAGATTTTCAGAAGAAAATTGAACAATGCATAGCGGGGGTTGACGGTGCGATCGCCTACCTCGATAACATATTCTGTACGGGTAAAAATGACGAAAAACATTTAGAGACACTTTATGCGGTATTTAAGCGGCTCGAAGATAGCGGATTTAAAGTAAATATCAATAAATGTGGTTCTTCAAAGAATGATTAGATATCCTAGGTTTTGTAATCAATAAAGACGGTTTACATAAGTCCAAAACAAAAGTTAGAGCAATGATGAAGACACCGACGCCCGCAAATAAAAAGCAGTTAGATTCGTTTCTTGGTTTAATTACGTACTACGCGAGATTTTTACCGGATAGAGCAAGAAAATTAAAACCCCTTTACGAGTGTGCGAAAACAGGTAATTTTATGTGGACAAAAGAGTGCGAGAGTGCGTTTGAGTGGGTCAAGGCAGAATTAATATCACCACGGGTGTTAGCGCATTTTGACCCCAACAAAGAGATAGTACTATCATGCGATGCATCTGCGTATGGATTGGCAGCAGTACTGTCTTATCGGTATAAAGATAAAACAGAAAAACCGATAGCGTTCGCATCTAAAATAATTACAGAGAAAGAGTTGAATCACGCAGTAATTGATAAGGAAGCGAGTGCAATAGTGTTTGAATTTAAAAAATACTATAATTACATTTATGGGAAAGAGATAACGTTAAGAACCGATCACAAGCCGTTAGTTTTTATTTTTGGCCCAAAACAAGAGATTCCACTGACAATAGCAAGTAGATTACAACGATGGGCATACTTTCTTTCGAGGTTCACATATAAGATAGAATACGTTAAGTCAAAACTAAATGGTAACTGCGACGCGCTCTCGCGACTTCCGATCAAGGATTCAACCCCAATATTTGATCACGAGTTCACTGCGATAAATTATGTTGAGGAGGCGTTAGATACATTAAGCGCGGTGGAGATTGCGAAAGAAACGAAACGCGATAAGATATTAAGTAAAATAGTACGATATGTAAACGGGTCCTGGCCGAGTATGACTGAGATGAGTGAATGCGAACGTTTTATGCGAAACGAGATGAGTTAAGTGTCGAAAAAGAATGTCTGTTGTGGGGATACCGAATAGTGGTGCCAGAGTCAGTGCGGGAAAGGGTGTTACGAGAACTACATGCATCCCACTTTGGCATAGTAAAAATAAAGATGTTGGCGAGATCTTATGTATGGTGGCCGAATATAGATAGTGACATCGAGAAGGTAGCGGCAGCATGTAAAGTGTGCGTGCAGGAGCGAAAAAAACCTCCAGGTGTTCCGCTAACACCATGGCCGTATCCGGATAAATGTTAGAGCAGAATACACTCAGATTTTTTAGGTCCGTTTTATGATCACATGTTCATGTTGATTATCGATGCTCATTCCAAATGGCCGGAAATTATTAACATGCATAAATGTACTCAAGTGCCAAGAGTAATCGAAGAGTTCAAGAAGGTTTTGGTTCGTTTTAGTTTGCCGAGACATCTGGTGACCGACAACGGTATTCAATATACAAGTTTAGAATTCCAAAAGTTTTGTAAAGATAATGGCATTAAACACAGTTTTACAGCATCGCATCACCCAGCAACAAATGGGGCGGCGGAGAATTTTGTTCAAACGTTTAAAGACAAAGTTGACAAAATTATCAAAAGTGGTCAGTCACTTGATTACGCGGTAAACTTCTTCTTATTTGATTATAGATCGACTACACACTGCTCGACAGGTAGAACCCCGCTTATATGATGTACAAGCGAGAATTAAGAACAAGATTTGACTTGTTAAAGCCAGACGTAAGCGACGATGTAACGGTAAAGCAGCTGGCACAGGTAGCGAGTAGGAAAAGTAATCGAAATGTCAATTTCCAAATTGGCAACACGGTGATGGTAGAGGATTTCAGTATACGCGGAAATAAACGCAGTCAAGGGACAATAATAAAGAAGTTGTCACCGGTAACGTTTGAAGTCGAGGTCGCACCTGGGAGAATTTGGAAACGACATGTCGATCAAATAATTCATTTTAAAAACAACGCTAACCCGGCCACTGTAACGGAAAAGATTGTTGATCAACCAAACACCGTATTGCGAAGATCCGAGCGTTTAAAGAAACCTATGTAGAAGCGTTAATTAAACGGGGAGGAAGTTGTAATGTATTGGCAACGGAATACGTATAGTCCGGCATAGTACCGAAACGTAAACATGCGAAGCATAGGTAGCGACTCAAAGATATGTAAGCACTGTAAGCAAGAGCGGAGATCGAGTCAGTCGTCCTGTGGTCGTTAAGCAGAGCGCGCCGCGTCTCATTGTATTAGATATTAAATACATATATTAGTAAGCTACCACAGAGTTCAGTTCTTGAGAACCCCGCATACGTAACACCTTAGTAGAATGAACTAGTCTCCGTCTTTTTGAAACCACATTTGTCCTCGAGTATGTAAATCCACATTTTTCAACAATACTAGTAAATGATCTTCAAGGAAATAGTGGTAAATTACACTATTTAGGCCCAGTTCCACAAATGTCGGTTAACTTTTGTTTGAAAGTCAAACCGAAATTGCTTATTATTGAGCGCTCGAAATGCGCCGCCCAATCACGAACGGCGCGAACCATAATCACGTGCCTCGACAAACGTCTCGCACGCTTATTCGTTGAGGCACCGTGCCTAGCGACAGGACCTCGTGTTCTACGCGTTAGCAGTAGACGAAAGTACAAATAAAATAGGAAAACACAATCACCCGCTCCGTGAGTGACTGACTGCTCATCCCCGTTTCGCGCGGCGCGACGCCGCGACGGCCGAAATCGAGCGCGAAGCGGGCAGAATCTTTCGACTCGTCGGCTCGTTCGCATCAGAGCCCACAAAACTTCAAACCGCTCGTCTCGACGACATTACTTGGTTTTCGCTGTTGAATTCTTGTGTGCATGCGACTTATCTTGTGTGAGCGTGCAAATTGTGTGCAGACTGTATATAAATTGGACGCCGACGCCCGGAGCCCTGCCGCGATCAAGATTTCCGACGCGCAAGATTTCCGACAGCAAGATCTCCGATACTCGGTTTACTCCGACCCGATCGGGTCAGGAGAACGAACATCTTTGTACGCGAGGTGCGTCGGGCGTCGCTCTGCTCCGTTGCGTGCACGAAATAAACAATTTTTTTATGTGAATCACGAGGCTTCAAGTTTCTTCCCGCTCCACATCCTTCAGCGAGGCTCAAAGCTCGCGCTACCGACCGTTTTCGCTCTCATCTCTGGGCGGATTCCGGCGATTCAAATCAGAACGATCTCGTCGAGATCGCCTCCCGAACAACTTTGAACCTAAGGTTAACTCACTCTTTGTCTCTTTTTAACGTCCCCCTTACAAAGAGAAGAGTTAACCTAAGGTTAAAAGTTACGACGTTTGTGAAACAAAGCCTTAGTGTCTTATAAAAAAAATGAGATCCAATTATGTGGCCATTCAAAATACCGTACAAAACGTTTATACTTCATACACGTTGATTATCAATTTGTCTCATCCAATGTGGATTCTTTCTTGACCAGTAATGCATGTTATACCAATTGTGACGTGACAAGTCGCGTCCGCTACCCGGACAAGCTCGGCCGAGGGGAAATTCGGGGGTGCTTCCTCACTCGGAGCGGGGGAAAACGAGTGCGCCGCTTCGGCGGAATTATTAATTACCGTTGAGATTATTTTAAGGGGATTACCGGTGGTAGCCGGGTATCTTGTGTAACGGCCTTGAGTCGCCACGAGGGAGGAATCGGAAGACACATCAAAGGGAACAACCGAGAAACGTAGCTGTCAGTCGGGTCACGCCCGGACCTCTCTGCAAGCGCAACGTCATAGGCCGCCGTATGAGATCCAACCCCGAGCTCGGCCATCGTAGAAGTTGGAAACCGAAGAACCCCGAGGGACGCTCTGACGTAATATCATGGCGACCAGGATGCAGCAATACGGCCCAGGGAACGTGCACAACCCTGTGGCCGCCAACCTGAGAGACTGCCGGTGGACGTAGCCATGGCCCGGCCAGCCTGGCTCACGTAACGCCGGCCAAATAATTGCGGCCCGGATAGCCGGATTATTTAAAAAAGCCGCGCCGAGGCGGAGTTAGTTCGAGCCGCGCCGCAGAAAAGAGCGGCGCTAGGCGCATGGGAGCGCGCTTGGATTGGCGGACACTGCAGGCGGCACGCCACTGCGCAGACGCGGGGAACCGGTGCGATCCCGGCGGGCCATTGTCTCCTCACTGTCGTGCCGGACCGAGACAGAGAAGCATCTTTCGACGACCGAGCCGAAAGCGGAAAAGGACATCGTTTTTCTGTAAGGTCACCACTCTGGCGTCCTCGCGGTGAAGAGGATTCGTTTGAGGCGCTGACCCCGGTTTACATCGCGTGTCAGTTACCTTGGAATATCTGGCGATACCTGTTATTTGGAGAATGAGCGCCCATCGCTACCTTGTGCTTTACCTTGTCGAAAATACTGAATTGGAATCCACGAAGGGGCCCCGGCAAGAACAAATCCTTGAGTAAGTAGAGATCAAATACGCCCTTTTCGGGAACACCGTCACGGCCGATAGTCGCGTTGCATATTCGTTAAATCGTGCTGAATGTATGTGTTAGTCGTGGTAAACATATTACAGTCGCAATCGCGCAATTCGTGTTGCGGATTCGGGCGGTCACGTGGTAATTTTGTGAACGTGCGTTTCGCGAGTGGCAATGTGTATTTGAATGACACTCAGTTTCGCAATTAGTGTGTTGGGGCGTATGTAAATGTAAATAGCAGAGTACTCGGGCCCGCGAGGACGTCGAATATTGTGTCTTGCGTGGGGTAGGATTGTAGGGTCGCGGTCGTCGGGATTGGCGCGGTGCCGTGGACTCACCGGGTTTCACAGAGAATTTCGGGATTTGCGTGGCAGGTCGTCGAATCAACCGCGATTCGGGTCGTTTGGCGTTAGGAGATATCCGAGACGAGGACGATCGTCTGCCGAGAGTTCGGCAAGGCATGATCGCCCGCCGAAGGTAGATATCATTTGCGAGGACGATCGTCTGTCGGTAGGGTCGACACGGCGAGATCGCCCGCAGTTATTGCGTCGTACAGAATTGTGGTGGCTCGAGTGCTCGTGGGTATGCGTGAGTAAATTCGTTGTGATTCGAGTCTTCGGGTGAATGCGTTGTTGCGTTGGATTCGTTAGTGCGTATTCGGTATTTTGTGCTAAATGTTATTGCGTCTTTGCGTGTAGACGTTGTTGCGTTGGATTCGGGAATATACGTAGAAACTAGTCGGTATTGCGTGGTAGGCTCGTTGCGTATCCTTTGGGATTTCGCGTATTCGGGATTTGTATCCGCGTGAAAGGCGGTTCGCCACACTTATATTTGCGTATATCTTTGTCTGATTCCAACTATGTTATTCTCTTATGATTTTAACTATGCTGTTCTCTTCTACCCTTTCTGAATTTAACTATACTTTCTCTGATTTTAAATATATATTTCTATTTTGTTAATTGTGTATGATTAATTGCGTCACGCCTTCTCCTCAAATCTCCAGGAAAAAGATACTACGCCCTGAGGTATCGCGTTAGGTAGTGGTGCTAAGGTATTACGGTGGTGGGTGCGAATAATCGCGCCTGGCGCTCATTTGATTACGTTTATCTGGCAATTTTCTGCGGGCATCCGCCCGCGTTACCTTTTCGTCTCTTAACCTAACTTCGCGTTTGTTAATCCGCGACTGCCCTCCTCCGGATACCGTGGGAAAAAGCATCGCACAATTTACACAGCCATTACTCTTAAAAGTTGCTTCATCGGAAAAACAACCAGTATAGAAAAATTATGGATTTTGTTCTACCATATAGGCAAGCCCAAGTACAAAAATTTATTCTATTTTGAAAAATCTGTTCCGTGAATCTGTTCAGATTTATGCCGTATGCATGGCCTATGTCTTAAAATTCTTTGTGTTAAAGAAAACGGCAACTGTGTTTGTTCCAAAATTCTACGGATGTTTATATGCGGATCCAAATTAACTGCTGTCATAACGGCAACTACATTGGTTTTACTGTTTTTCTCATAATGTAATTATTGACAATTTTCTCTTAGTACTCTACTGCAATTTCAGCTGCATTTTTTCCACATTTACCAAAAGTTATCAAAATGTCCACAATTTGTGAATTACTGTAATTAACCATTATGTTTTAGTGCTACGACTAATCTTATACTAACAATAAGTAATAATACTGTTGTTATATTATGATAGCAGATTTAAAAAAAAACGCAGGTCATAAACATAGACATAGACATAGACATAGATCTACTGAGAGTCCAAGGTCAAGAACGAATACAAGAAAAAAACGGAAATACAAGTTATATATTTGAATTATATTTTACCATGTACTTTTGGCCTTCATTAACCTTAAATGTCCTTACGTAATGTGTATCATAAAATTTGTATTAAAAAGGGCTATCATCTTATAAAATAAAAAATACAGAATTTCACTTGAAAAAATGAAGTTGACTTTGAAATGTCCTCAACGCCATCACTCATAAAATAATTGTTTCCACTATATGATGTTTTTTTGTACTAAACATGTCGGTATAAACTATTTTTTTTCAAATTTTGCTAATAATTAATTGGTCATTTTATATAAATAACTCAGTATAATAAAATTATTTTTATTTTTTGTCTATGTGTCCTACGAGCGAAAATATTGTGATGCAAAGTCCGAAATGAAAATATTTACATTAAGATATGTCGTTATTATCATCCTCGCCTTCAAATATGTTGCTCCTTTCACTTTTTTGACACAACACAATAGCAAGCAAGATTTCTCGCTAGCGCTGCATTTGTAACGATGCACCCCCGGAAACTGCATTGTTCCGGCGTGAACACCCTGCCGAGACCGCCCGGCCGACCACCCGCAGGGCAAAGAACGGGCACGGTGTGCCCACCGTATTTTTTATCGTTAGAATGTATCGTTAGGAATCCGCGAACGGACTTGCCGCGGCGACCGCCTCGATGCGCCGAGCGGGGCCGAAGGCGACCGGAAACCGCCGAACGCGATTGCGGCGTCGGGACGCCGTAATTACCGATCGTTCCGTCGCACCGTCCCGGCGCTCGCGATTGCCGTCGCTACCCCCGCTACTCCGTAACGCCGTCGCGACGCGTATATAAGCCAGGCGTCGCTGGCACAATTTGCGATTCCTGATCACCCGTCTCACCGACCACACCGATCCTGAGTTCCGCACCAAGCCAGTCCGAAAAGAAGGTGGAGCGCCTCTGGCATTCTCTGTCTTCGCCGAGGGTGTCTCGGCAAACAACCAGCTTTCCTGATCATCCACTTACCCGAAGCCAGTCCGAACAGAAGGTAGAGCGCCTCCGGCATTCTCTGTCTTCGTCGAGTGCGTCTCGGCTGACGACCAGCTTCATCCACAAGCCTATCCGAACGGGGATAGAGCGCTCTCTGCCTCCACCGAACGCTTCTCGGTGGCCGAACTCGCGCCGTTCTTCCTCAACCTAGCCGCTCGTAGCCACCGCCGAGCGCTTCTCGGTGGTCGACCTCGCGCTAGCTCGATCCTGCCGCCTACCGCGCCGACTTACCGCGATCTTGATCGCGCCTCGCGTTTCACATCGCATCCGCGCCTTCCGCCCTTTTTCCCGCGCTCCGATCCGCGCCGCCCGGAAAATCTCTGTACCGCGATCCGGCACTATATTGTATAAATCGCTGTTACAGTTCCACCCGCAATTCAAGCCTTTGTAAATATCCCGCGCCGTCACTGTATTCGCTGTAAATATCTCCGCCGAAATCTTTACGACGCTTGTACATATATTAGAATAGATTTTTGTTTATTATCCAGAAAACCGAGTCGTGTGTCTTTCTTTCGCGCCTACTCCGAACCCTGACCAGCCGCGAGCGAATCCGCGCTTCGGAAGCTAGGATGAAACAACCATGAAACAACCTAGCTTCCGAAGCGCGGATTCGCTCGCGGCTGGTCAGAGTTCGGAGTAGGCGCAGAGGAAAGACACACGACTCGGTTTTCTGGATAATAGACAAATATTTATTCTAATATACACTCGTACAAAAAAAATAAGGAACACTTCATAAACCCTAAAAATTAGGCTATTTTCAAACTGCTGTAAGTCGGCGAAAAATTATCGTTAAAAAAATATAAAAAAGCATTTTGAAGCTTGAAGTTTCAACTTTAACGCACTTTCAATGGATTTTTAAAATTTTTTTATTTTCTTTGTTGTACGCTTTAAAAAAAAACACATTGTTTTGTTCCTTAAAATTAACTTATGTTTGACTACTTGAAACTCAATTAAAAATTTTTTTTTCAAAAAATTCAATTAACGTTTTATAAACTACATAATTTTACCTACAAAATGCTTTTTTTTTAATCTTCCTACGATTTTTTTTGACCGATTTACACGACTTTGAACCAAACCCTGTATTTTTTAGAAAAAATGACGTAACTCGATGAAAAATCATCATAGAACAAACAAAAAAAGAGCATTTTAAAGCTCAAAATGTCAGCTGTAACGTGGTATCGGTGACAATAAAAAATTGGTGACAACAAAAGGGTTTGGACTCATTTAAATACTGCAGAAATGACGAGCTGCGGAGTTCTTATTTCTGCTGTGACACACACACACACACACACAATGTGCAAAATCCGACCGACAACCTCCACGTGGTGCACATTGGTTAATGCTAATGTCGGCGGTAAATGTCATTTTTCAAGAAAAAAAGGGTTAACTTCAACATTGTGTAAATCGGTAAAAAAAAATTGTAAGAAGATTAAAAAAAAAAGCATTTTGTAGGTAAAATGTTACAGTTTGTGGTATTTGTATTGAATTTTGTAAACAAAATTTTTTTATCAAACTGCAGAGTGTTAAAAATATGTAATTTTAAGGAATAAATCAACATTTTTAATTTTAGCACCAAACAAAAAAGACAGAAAAATTTTTTATTGTCACCAATACCACGTTACAGCTGACATTTTGAGCTTTAAAATGCTCTTTTTTTGTTTGTTCTACGATAATTTGTCATCGAGTTACGTCATTTTTTCTAAAAAATACAGGATTTGCTTCAAAGTCGTGTAAATCGGTAAAAAAAAATCGTAGGAAGATTAAAAAAAAAAACATTTTGTAGGTAAAATTATGTAGTTTATGAAACGTTAATTGAATTTTTTGAAAAAAATTTTTTAATTGAGTTTCAAGTAGTCAAACATAAGTTAATTTCAAGGAACAAAACAATGTGTTCTTTTTTAAGGCGTACAACAAAAAAAATAAAAAAATTTTAAAAATCCACCGAAAGTGCGTTAAAGTTGAAACTTCAAGCTTCAAAATGCTTTTTTAGATTTTTTTTACGATAATTTTTCGCCGACTTACAGCAGTTTAAAAATAGCCTAATTTTTAGGGTTCATGAAGTGTTCCCTATTTTTTTTGTACGAGTGTGTGTACAAGCGTCGTAAAGATTACGGCGGAGATATTTACAGCGAATACAGTGACGGCGCGGGATATTTACAAAGACTTGAATCGCGGGTGGAACGGTAACAGCGATTTATACAATATCGTGCCGGATCGCGGTACAGAGGTTTTCCGGGCGGCGCGGATTGGCGCGCGGGAAAACGGGCGCAAGGCGCGGATGCGATGTGAAACGCGAGGCGCAATCGAGATCGCGGTAAGTCGGCAGGCGGCAGGATCGAGCTAGCGCGAGGTCGACCACCGAGAAGCGCTCGGCGGTGGTTACGAGCGGCTAGCTTGAGGAAGAACGGCACGAGTTCGGCCACCGAGTAGCGTTCGGTGGAGGGCGACTGCAAGCGTCGAGAGGCGGAGCGGTATCCGATCGAGAAGCGCTCGGTGGAGGCAGAGAAGCGCTCTACCCCCGTTCGGATAGCCGTGTGGATGAAGCTGGTCGTCAGCCGAGACGCACTCGGCGAAGACAGAGAATGCCGGAGGCGCTCTACCTTCTGTTCAGACTGGCTTCGGGTAAGCGGATGATCAGGAAAGCTGGTCGTTTGCCGAGACACCCTCGGCGAAGACAGAGAATGCCAGAGGCGCTCCACCTTCTTTTCGGACTGGCTTGGTGCGGAACTCAGGATCGGTGTGGTCGGTGAGACGGATGATCAGGAATCGCAAATTGTGCCAGCGACGCCTGGCTTATATACGCGTCGCGACGGCGTTACGGAGTGGCGGGGGTAGCGACGGCAATCGCGAGCGCCGGGACGGTGCGACGGAACGATCGGTAATTACGGCGTCCCGACGCCGCGATCGCGTTCGGCGGTCTCCGGTCGCCTTCGGCCCCGCTCGGCGCACTGAAAGAAATTGTGAATGTTTTCAGCCTCTTCGTGACAATGTATCTATCGTATCTATATGCGCATGTGAGATAATACTTTTCCCATAAATTGTACGTTATTATCGACCCAGCACATAAATCAGGCCGATGAATCAGGTCAGATGGGATAAGGGAATGAGAGAATAAAGATTATTTTTTTAACAAATAAAGCAATAATGTCGTGCTTGGAAGTCGGAAGGTGAGCACAATTTGCTCTTTGGTCTCCCACTTATTTCTCGCTCTACTGCGTACGCAATATTTTTTTTCTTTTTCTGCATGAGCAATTGTTAACTATTGGTGTACTCAAGTACTTTCTTTCTCTGAAATTCGAACTAAGGTGAAATTATCGTATATTCTCATGTATATACGTACACTGCATGCCGTAAATGCTCTATATGTAGATAAAGAAAGTTCGAGTAAGTTGAATCATTCGGGAAAGTCGAATTATTACAATCTAGTATGGGGATATTCTGATACGGACGAAAGGAACGTAGTCAGGCGATATCTATAATATAGTTTTATTAGCTCCAAGGTAAAGAGCCTCTAGTCGATAGACAAATGTAGGTAAGGGAAGTCGGCAAATTGGATTCGTAACTTCGGAATAAGGATTGGCTCTGAGGAGCGGGGCGTGTCGGGCTTGGTCGGGAAGCGGGTTTGGCTGACGTGCCGGGCCTGGGCGAGGTGAACCGATCGGCGTTCTCGCGCCGGTCCCGGGGATCCGAGCTCGGTCCCGTGCCTTGGCATCCCGCGGATCTTCCTTGCTGCGAGGCTTCCGTGGCGGCGCGAGCCGTCGTGGTCGTCCTCTTCGGCCGCCATTCAACGCTCAGCTCAGAACTGGCACGGACTAAGGGAATCCGACTGTCTAATTAAAACAAACCATTGCGATGGCCCTCGCGGGTGTTGACGCAATGTGATTTCTGCCCAGTGCTCTGAATGTCAACGTGAAGAAATTCAAGCAAACGCGGGTAAACGGCGGGAATAACTATGACTCTCTTAATAAAATTAAAGGAGATACCTCACTTAAGAAAGTCTGGCTCTCTCAGGCCCTTGATTCTCATACGAGTCTCTTTGGACTTGGGGTCAGAGAAGATTACTTGGGCTGGTGATGCGAATACATAGCCTCTCCCGGTCAAGTCATACCAACCCACCTCCACGAGGTCTCGCTGGAACGCTGTGTAAGGTGCTGCTTCGGTTCGGTGCGGCTTGGTCCCATAGAGCTTGCTCTGGGTCCGACGCCGTCCGACCGGTACGCGCGCTGCAGTAACCAAGTTGGTGGTATGGCGACCTAGGTGCGCCCCGAAGGGCCTGTAGCAGTATGGGCCCAAGTACCGATGTCCATGGTGAGTTGTGGGGCCAAGAAAGGGCACGGTTATTTAGGGAGCTCTCGGCTGTCAATCCGTTTGCTAACCTACACGCAGTTAATTATGGATAGTGAAAACAGACTGAATGTTAACCGCCCGGGTTTTCGGATGGCCCGGGTACTGCGTGCGAAATGCGCGAGTGATAGTGCCGTTGGTGCGGAGGAGCCTGACGGGGTCGTAGCTGGCTTGTCAAGGACTGGAGCACGTACTAGAATAATGTCTGAGGTGGACAGACGTGATATATATAGCTGTGAGTTATGCCCGAAGGAGTACCGGACCATGCGCGGTCTTCAGCTTCACGTTGTTCGGTCGCATCCATTGGTGGCTAACAGCGCTGTGGATGTTGAGCGCGAGAAAGCACGTTGGTCAGTGGAGGAAGTCAGTCTCATGGCTCGCGCTGAGGCTTCACCCACCTTAGTCGGGGGAACTATCTTCATAAATCGACATCTGCAGGAGAGGTTCCCCCATAAGAGTCTCGAAGCTGTCAAGGGTAAGCGTCGACAAGAGGCTTATCGCGAGATGGTTAGAGGCTTCTGCCAAGAGATGCAATCGCAACCTGTGATTGTCATCGATGAGGGCGGCGCGGCAATGACAGGAACTACTGCCGGTCCTGCGACCATTGAGTCTGACACGTTTGATCCAAGCGCACATCAGCCTTCCCCTGAGCCGAGATCTCAGAGGCTGCGGGACAACATTAACCAGCTCATAGAGCAGAGCTCAGCGTTCCGTAGCTATCAGACTGATACTCTCGTAGGCACGGCGAGAGATGCTCTACTGACGGGGGTGGTCGACGTCCAGGCCATCGAAAGATGGCTGGGCATGATCTTCCCGCCGTCAGCTGTGCACCCTCCACAGCGCGCCTCGACGAAGCAGCGCAGTCCTCCTGACACAAAAGAGAATAGGAAGCAAAGAAGAAGGAGAGAATATGCACATGTGCAGTCTCTCTATAAGAAGAGCCCAAAAGCCTGTCTCTCGCATATCCTCGGGAGTGGCTCGGAACGTGAGCGTCCGTCCGCTGTTGAGTTCGACGGTTACTGGCGCCCCATTATGGAGGTGTCCAGTGACGCGGATGGAGACATGACGGCCTTACGCGAGTCATACAGGGTGGCGGAGAAGGCTGCGCGTACCAGCCGGAGCCGTCCACCGTCGGCCAGAGAGATTCATCTCGAAGGCCTCGGTGAGGGCGCCGCCACTGACTCAGCTCGAGTGGTGGATAAGGCCTTGCTCTGGGATTCTATAAAACCTACCGAGGTTCGAAGGATTTCGATCAAGACTGGTATAGCACCCGGATTGGACCAGATTACGCCGAGAATGTGGAATGCTGTTCCCATCGTTCTCCGTGCGCTTCTGTTCAATCTGCTGCTCCTGGCAAGAACGATGCCCTCGTCGATCGCCACAACAAGAACGGTATTTCTGGAGAAGGGAGGTATGTCCGACCGGCCAGTACCGACGGATTACCGACCGCTCAGTATAGGAACCGTGATAATTAGACACTTCCACAAGATACTTGCTGATCGCTTAACAGCCCTGAATTTATTTGATGATCGGCAAAGAGGTTTCCGGCCGGTCGATGGGGTATGTGAGAATATCACTATCCTGTCGGCCGTGCTCGGGGATGCTCGGAGGCGACGTCGAACCCTGCATCTGGCGTGCGTTGACATATCAAAGGCATTCGACACGGTCTCGCACCCAACAATACACGTAACTCTCGAAGAGCTGGGACTCCCTGAGTTTCGAGAGTACATTAAAGTTATTTATTCAGGGGCACAAACGGTGTTTGGATCCATCACCGGTGGAGTGTCGGCCGTCAAGATCGGCCGTGACGTGAGACAAGGTGATCCGTTATCGCCGCTGCTGTTCAATCTGGTCGTGGATAGAGCACTAGCAATTCTCTCGGAGGATGTTGGCTATCAGATGGGTGGTGAGCTCATCAGCGCCTTGGGCTATGCAGACGACATTGTGCTCATGGCCTCTACCAGGTCTGGTCTGCAGGAGAACTTGACATGGCTTCAGACTGTCTTTGCGCGTAATGGACTATCAACGCTAAGAAAACGGGTGTGCTGTCCATGGTGGCGTCGGGTAGAGACAAAAAAGTGAAGATCGACACAACACTTTACTTTACCGTGGGGGGAGCGTTGATCCCGCAAAGATCCCCTGTCGATACCTGGGCGTACCTGGGCTGCCTATACGAAGGTGCTAGGGAATTCGCCAATGATCCGCCTCTAGCTTCTTCCATCGAGCTACTCACGAAAGCGCCTCTGAAGCCGCAACAGCGGCTGAGGCTTTTGCGCGACTTTCTCCTACCACGGTATTATCACCGTTGGATAGTGGGAACAGTCACGGCCAAAACGTTGAGAGGTGTTAATATTGTGGTACGCACGGCCATTAGACGATGGTTGCGATTTTCCCGTGATGTTCCGGCTGGGTATTTTCATGCGCCAATACAGAGTGGCGGGCTTGGTATGCCTCTATTAAAAACCTTTATCCCTATCTTGAAGTTCGACCGACTGCAGCGGTTGTGTCGAAGTACTTTGCCTGCGGCGCGCGCCGCCGCTGAAACCACATATGTGGCTAGGCGACTGGTATGGTGTGAAAGCCAGATGCGCATTCGGGGTAATAGAGTGAATACGACTGCTGAGCTCAGACAGCAGTGTACAGCCTGGTTGCGCGAGTCGTGCGATGGGAACGGGCTCAGGGAGGCGGAAACGTTTAAACTGAGCTCGCACTGGGTGGCGAGTGGTGCCGACCACATCCCAGGAGCCGACTACGTGCACTATTACCACATACGGGCTAACTGCATACCGTCTTGAGCGAGAGTCTCCCGAGGTCGTGATGGGCGCGAGGTTCGCTGTCGTGCTGGTTGTCCCGATACCGAGACGCCGGCTCACTGCGTTCAGCGTTGCTTCAGATCGCACGGAGGGAGAATCCTGCGGCACAATGACTTGTGTCGTCGAGTTGGTGGCTTCTTACAACAGAAGGGATGGCATGTTGATGCGGAACTAGCGTACTCAACCTCTGCCGGACTGAGGCGGCCCGACCTGACCATTGTTAAGGGTGGTGAGACAGTGGTCGTAGACGCGCAGGTGGTATCCAGCGAAACAGCGTTAGAGGTGTCTCATGAGCGCAAGGTGGAGAAGTACCGGTCTTGTGGGAATCTAGTGGACCGGGTGGCGGAGCGCACAGGGGTACCCCGTGATAATGTTCGTTTCACCGCCATTACGATCTCATGGCGAGGCGTCTGGTGCTCTAGGAGCGAGCGTGAGTTGCGTAGTTTGGGCCTAACGCCTGCCCAGCTGCGTACGCTCACGACTCGTGTCCTGTGGGGCTCATGGTTAAACTGGAAAAGGTTTAACGGCATTACGACCCGTTATATGCCGGAGCAGAACGCGACCGCGAGTAGTGGTGCATGGCGGAATGGCACGTAGAGTTGGGTGCCTCCGCACCAGCGGACGAGAAAGAATGTGTGTGTGCATGAGAGTAAAGGTATGAGCTGCCAGAGAGCTCCTTTCAAGCACATCCAGGGTGTAAGCTGCAACACCGACAGTAAACCGACCCTGCAATATCGTTGTAAGTTCAGAATGACTGCGCATTATTGCGGTCGTTTTGCCTTAATCGAAACAAATAGCCAAATGCCTCGTCATCTAATTAGTGACGCGCATGAATGGATTAACGAGATTCCTACTGTCCCTATCTACTATCTAGCAAAACCACTACCAAGGGAACGGACTTGGAAAAATTAGCGGGGAAAGAAGACTCTGTTGAGCTTGACTCTAGTCTGGCACATTTTATTACCGGACGATAACGTGGTACAATAGCGAATGGCGGGAAGCCTCCGAAAAGGCGGGAAGCTTCCTACCTAACTATATACTTCGAGTATAGCGTAGCTAGAGAGGAAACTGTTAGTCGCAACGGTGCTGCCAATCTTCACACTAGATTATTAAGTGTTACAACCTAACGGACAGCAATGGAATTACTAGCTGCTGGCCTTCTAATCTAACGTACATACAAAATGGCAGTATAGCATAACGTGTCATAAAGTTAATAATTGAAATTAACGATTTGGTATGTATTATTTACTGCGTAAAGTTAGTATATAAATTAACCCAATTAAGAATTTCCATTGACTATATACTGGCAATGATTATAATCGTGGCAACGATTATAATCGTCGTAAAAAATCGTCACCGCGTTTCGACCAAGGATTCTGGTCATTCTAAATTGATGTTATTTTAGATGCTTATGTCTTAATTAAATAATTAAATTTATTGCGAAAAATATTACCTCAGCCAGGATCAAACAAAATTCTTAATTGGATTAAGAAAGAAAGGATACAAACACTTATTCGGTTTTGAACAAGAATCCTGTTAAACAAATTGAAAACAGCTTCAACAATTTATTGAAATTATGGTTCAACAAAAAGTACATTTCTAAGTACGAATATTTTAGATTGCGTTCGAGCGACGCCTCTTTACCCAAAGCCTATGCACTCACTAAAATCCACAAGCCTAATCATCCATTCAGATTAATCGTTTCTTCAATTGATACAGCTTTGTATCCCCTTGCTAGTTTTTTACAAAAAATTATATCCGACAACATACCTAAAACTAGAAGCCATGTGAACAACAGTTTTGATTTGTACAATGTGTTTTCAGGTAAAAAAATTGCGAATTCAGATATATTGGTTTTTTTAGATGTAAGTTCGCTTTTTACTAACATTCCTCTAAGTCTTGCAATGGAGAGCATTAAGAAAAAGTGGCCATACATTAAGAAGGGCACCAAAATACCAAGGAAAGAATTTTTAGCTGTTATTGAGTTTATATTGTCATCCACATACTTTACATTTAATAATGTGATATATAAGCAAACCTTTGGTACTCCCATGGGATCTCCTTTGTCCCCGATTATAGCCGACATCGTCATGCAAGACTTAGAAGAAACAATCTTAGAGTCAATTGACATTGAGATACCTTTTTATTACCGTTACGTTGACGATATAATCATGCCGGCTCCACGCGATAAAGTTCAATACATATTAGATAAGTTCAACAACTACCATGAAAGGCTTAAGTTTACCATTGAATATGAAAAGGACCGGGCGTTGAGTTTCTGAGATTTGCAACTGCATATTGTTAATGATATCATTGTAATAGATTGGTACCATAAGGACACTTTTTCAGGCAGATATTTATCATATTATTCGAACCATCCAGATTGCCACAAAATCGGCACAATATATGGATTGGTAGACAGAGCTATACTATTGTCCCACCCCACATTTCAGTCCAAGAATATAAAATTAATTATTAATTTATTAAGAAATAACGGCTACCCGTTAGATCTTATCTTTAAAAGAATCAATTTAAGATTGAATACGTTATTCAATGATAAACTTAAGCAGAATACAATGAGCGGGGGAGATAATAGTGAGACTGAAGACGGTTCAAGTGAAAATAAAAGGAAGATTAAATAGAAAAAACAAGGCCAATAAACGAGCATTAAAAAATGTTTAAAAACATATAATCAATAGGTATATATACATTGGACGGAACGTTTCGACTTCACTGAGTCTTCTTCAGCCGTAGTAATTAAATTAACATGTAGAATTCGTCGTGTTACAATAACATTATAAAATACTTAAGCCTATCGAGCCACATCACCATTCGGAAGAAAGTCACATCACCAAAAGGAAGATTATTGTAATGCCATTTATTAATAACATTTCAGAAAAAACAGCTCATTTTTTCAACAAAAAAGAACACATTATAGGCTATAGAGTTCTTAATAAATTGAACAAGTTCATTAAGACACACAAAGATGGCAATACATTGGTCTCGAATAATAATGTAATTTATAAAATAAATTGTAAAGATTGCGATGCCTCGTATGTAGGGCAAACAAAGCGACAACTTAAAACAAGAATCAACGAACACAAAAATAACTACAAGCTGGATCCATCTAGACATTCAGTTATCACAGAACATATGCTTAATTTAAATCATGCCTTTAATTGGGATAATTCCGAAATTCTAGATTTTGAAACAAATTATTACAAGCGGCTCATATCAGAAATGATACATATAAAAGAACAAAAAAATGACATCAATTCTCAGAAGGATACGGAATTTCTTGATGGGTCCTATTTTGATATTTTAAGTGAGCTTGGTAACAACTCATAGGGTTTTATTTATTATTAAAATAACATCCCTCGTTTTTTATGCTGGTTGGTTGGTGTCATGCGATATTGCTTAGTCACACATGAGATTCGATACAATACGGTTCTCGATACAGCTTAATCCTACAATTATCCTCATTCAGACGCTTTCAAATTTTAATTACTGACTCTTATGGTGACATGCAGATTTCGCTGATTGACTCGGTTCATTCCCATTGTCGACTGTGGAATGAATCATGGATCTTCGATTTGGACGGTCTAATAAGGTTTCAAAAATGCGCCGACACTACTTTACTGTGTTTAACATTTTATTGTTCCGCGTTTACTTATTGTACAATTAAACATAGGACAACGTTTATACGAAAAAAATTTTACCGTATTGTTTGAATGTAGAATTTTACGTTTAGGATTATGTGATTTGATATTATTAATTGGCTGATAAAAGCACAGTGTGCAGAAACGTACCAACATTGTTAATATATTATGTTTGAATTATAATATTCGTTGTTGCTCGTCATCAGTGGCCGTTTTTATCCTTGATTCTTGTTATATACACACAAGCTTGTTATTTATAATTTTAGATTAATTATTCTCTAGCGAAGTAAAAATACTTATTTAGTTAGTATATAAAGTTTATTTTGTAGTCAATGTATTTCACAAATTCTTAGTCACTTTTGTTAAACATGTTACATTCATTGGTTTTGACAAAAAGCACAAAAATTAGAGTTTGTAATATATTTTAATATGTGGTGATCTAATACGCCACTCACAAAACTCATCCGCGCATTTTACTCCGCGGAATCTGTATTACCAGCAGCTAGTTTGTCTGTTACCAGCAGACGACACCACTATGCGGCGCATGACGCAAAGTGTTTCTCGCGTTTAAAATACATGCAGCCACAAATATAAAAAACCCCCTGCAAGGCAAAAACCAAAAAGCCAGTGTTTTAACTAGAGAAATCCTTTCGCTACAAGGATACATCCTAGCGCTTTGCCGCCTATTAATCTGGCACTTAGTTAGTCCTCTGACTCCTGGCGCTTAGACGTCTACCGGTTCCTGGCACTATGTGCCCTGGACACCGAGCCCAGTAGTCACCCTAGGCGGAACATAGCGACTCTTCGAGGGACAATTGCCTTCTCTACCACCCGAGAACATCCAGACAAACGGCGCAGGACTCTTGGCGCTAGCCGCCTTATTCCTGACGCCTCACCGTTGCAGAGGCGTCTTAGCACTAGCCCGACCGACTCCTGGCTCTAGTCGCTCCGTTCCTAACGCCTCATCGTCGCAGAAGCCTTATGCTAACAGACCAACTCCTAACGCTGGGCGCACCGTTCTCGGCGCCTCACTATCGCAGAAGCCTGGTGCAATCTGCCCGACTTCTGACAATAGTCACCTCTTTCCCGGCGTCTCAGCATCACATAGGCCGAACCGACCACCTACTCCTGGGGCCAGTATTTGCATTGACTTGACGGAATGGAAAGAAAACTTTAAGTTCCCTTTTACTGACGTTCCGTCATTAGTATCCCCGTTTCCACCGTCACTTAAGCATAGCGTTCAACCAGATCAGACCGGGGAGCAGCCAACCGAAGACCACACAGACCAGCCCGAGGAGCAGCCAGCTGAGGACCACACAGACTAGCCCAGAAAATGGGTTAGTTGATGCAGCCACGCAGACAAAGCAGCGAGGCGGTCAGCACCGGTTTAAACCATACTATCACTAACGCGTACAGTAATATACAGTAATGTATATAGTGTAAATATATTGTTGTTAAAATGCAAATGTGTCTCCTTCTTTTATGCCTCTTTGCGATTCACGATCCTTGGCCTAACTCCTACTCACGCATTAGCCTATAAGATAGATAACCTTAAAGGAAAGTTCTCACATAATTTAATAAATATAATAATGTAATATAATAATTAGTCGGCCAGATGGGTTTGTATGCAAATATAGTGTGTTGCTCCCAATTAACACGCCATAGCCTCTGCAAATCAACTCCTAGTTCTACCTCTGCGTTTTTTTGGTGGCTGATAGAAACCCGAGCAACCTGGACGAAGATTGGGTAATCAACCTCAGTGGGAAGCCAGGTCGGGGCTGACAGGACAGAGGAAAAGTAGTGTTTGGATGCATAGGACAATGTCCACCAGACTAGGTAGCTGGGGGCTGCCCGTCCTAAGAGAATGGGCGGGCCGAAAGGAACGCGGAATAACATTCCACGCGGCGCAGGTGCTCACCGGGCATGGTTGTTTCGGTGAGTACCTGTGCCGCATAGGAAAGGAGCGCACCACGCGCTGCCATCACTGCCCAGAGGAGGCAAACACGGGCGCAACATACGCTCGAGCATTGTCCTGCTTGGGACGAGCGGCGCCGTGTCCTCCGGGACAGTGTTGGGCAGGATCTCTCCCTTAGGTCCATCATCGCTGTGACGGTCAAACCGAGGAGAGAGGACAAATGGAGAGCGTTCGTCTCCTTTTGCGGCGCGGTAATGTCGCAGAAGGAGGCGAACGAAAAGATTAGGAGGGGGGAAACGAGGCCGCCGCGTGTACCGTCGCCGAGAAGAGAGCGACGCGGGCCTCGCAACGGTGCCCCCGCTGCAAACCTCGACGAGACGTAGTGAGACAACAGTGTGGGGATGGGAGGCGACACTTGCCGCGTCGGCGGGTGTCGTTTTTTCCCCCTTCCCCTGCTGGCCCCCCCTCAGTAGAGGAAGGTGTGTCAGAGTTAGAACATAGCGGGCGGTTAGCCCGTGCAGAAAGAATGAACAAACGGCGACACGGGAACGAGCTCAAGGGCTCGTCCCCCTGCTGCTTGTTTTCGTGCCGAGTAGGTCGGCAGGGAATACGGGTCGGGGGGGGGGGGGGGCTCGGGTGGACTCCCTAAGGGTCTTCGCCACGGGCGCCCTTCCCAGTCCGTGAAGGGTCGGGGCCGGGATCTGAGGGTGGCAACACTGCCGGGTCCTGGCCCCACCTGCCTACTTCGGTGATGGTTACCCCTCCCCTTATTCGCCCGGGGCCGGGGACTGCTGCGCGCCCGCTGCAAAAGCAAAGTAGGTGGTATTATGTACCCGCCACAAGTTAGTTTAGCCCGGCTAGGGCATGGTGTGGGAAGGTCCATGGATGACATGCTTTGCGATTCCCAGGGCCTCCCCATATACAGCGCCGCGAGGGATACCCAGAGGTGGGTTTAGGCGGTAAAAGTCCGGCATAACCACCCGCCTCGCCCCGGGGGCGGGAGTATTCTATAAAAATTTTCCCCTGTTAACAAAAAAAAATAGTTCCTTTAGGACTTACAACCCACTCCACTGAAATTAATTTGTAAAACAAACATCAACAAGCCTCATCAGAAAAGATTGGATTTTGACGGAAACGATCTTTGGCTCACGAAATAGGACACGATTCGGAACATGGAACGTTCGGACCGTGCTTGAAACCCATCAAACTAGCGTAGATCGCTAAAGAATTCCGCAACTACAAATTGCAAATTCTAGGTTTGTGCAAAACTAGACGGAAAGGCAGTGGTGAAATACGAACATTAACAGGAGAACACCTGTTATTCTCTGGTAAACCAGAAGGAGAAACACACTATTGTGGTGTTGGACTGATGCTATCAAAAACGTCCAAGAAATGTTTGATGGAATGGCACCCGATTGCAGACAAAAACATCACGGTGCGTTTTAAAACACGTTCGCGATGTATTACTATAATTTAAGTATATGCACTAACACTAACGGCAACTGATAAAGAGAAAAATGAATTCTTCGAACAACTTGGTAGCACGCTTATAAATGTAAAGAGATCTGATATCAAGATTTTAATGAAGGACCTAAATGCAAAAGTTGGAGACAGAAATATAAACCGGGAAGAGGTTATGGGAAATTACGGAATTGGTTCGATGAATACGAACGGAGAGCTGTTAACGTATCTGTGTATAAACCACGATCTAGTTATAGGTGGGACTCTCTTCCCACATAAAAACATCCATAAGATAACTTGGATCTCTCCGGACGGAAGAACTCAAAACCAAATCGATCACATCTGCATTAGCAAAAAATGGAGATCATCCCTGCTAGATGTTCATAGCTGCAGGGGAGCAGATGTGTACAGTGATCATCACTTGCTGACTGGATACATACGTATAAACTCCCCATTAATAAACAAAGTCACGAAAAAATCAAGAAAAAATTAAACATTGGAAAATTCCAGGATGCAGGCACAAATGTCAACAGATACTAGGACAAAATGCCGCAAATAACAATAGCGACAGGTGACAAAATGTTGTATCTGCATTAATATTAACAGGAGATAAAGTTTTAGGATACCAAGAATATGAAAGAAAGGAATGGATTTTGGATGAAACATGGGGCCTGATTTTTGAACGTAGGAATTTGAAAGCAAGGATGAGTTTGGCACACGAAAATGAGAAAAAAGCTTTTAAAAGATCTTATGGAGAACTTGATCGAGCAGTTGGACGAAGTGCGAGATAAGCGGAAATGGCTGGAAGACATTGCAGAACTTGCGTAGCGAGCTGCTGATGGAAGGAACGCCAAAGAAACATATCGTCTGACACAGAAGCTGTCCAACAAGAGAGCATCAACGGAACGCCCTATTTGTTCATCTGATGGTAGTCTGCTTACTACAGAAAACCAGCAAATTAATAGATGGATTGATATTTTAGCGAACTGTTAAATCGACTATATGACGATGTCTGCCGCAGTCCACCAACACCAAGCGGACCTTGCAAATTTAAACGAGACCCACTGTCCCTATCTACTATCTAGCGAAACCACTGCCAAGGGAACGGGCTTGGAAAAATTAGCGGGGAAAGAAGACCCTGTTGAGCTTGACTCTAGTCTGGCACTGTAACAGCCAGTACTTTCCTAGCAGGGAAAAGATAAAAACGGTTATTAAACACTTTAAGAGCGGAAAAACACCTGGTGCTGACAATATCTACCCAGAGATGCTCAAGGCCGACCTAAGCCTATGCTCGAAGATCTTGACACTAATAATACAGGAAGCATGGAAATTGTGGAAGATATTCCAACAAATTGGAAGGATGGTCTTATAATCAAGCTGCCAAAGAAAGGAGACCTAAGCATTTGTACGAACTGGCGCAACATTACTCTTCTAAACACCACTAATAAGATTATTGATAAATGGTTGTTCGAATCGACGTCGATTCGAGCTCGAAGGGATCGAGTGGTCATCGACGATCGATTTCAACTAAATTTTGATGTGTTTTCGATCAATTGTTTAGACATGAGGAAATACCTAATTTCAATAATATGTCTCGGAATTTCTCATTTACTTTGCGTTTTCACTTTAAAAATACATACAAATACTAACATGTCGATTCGACATCGATTCGACATCGATGCAATATCATTAAATGTGAGAATTCGAAATGCTCGCAAATTGTGTGATTAAATTAATCAGTGAGTTGAAATAAACATGTACGAAACATGTTACTATTACGTTTTTCGACTGAAGATGTAAACTCTTTTTGGATCAGCCGACAGTCGTTTGAATTTGGTAAGTAACTCCCGCCCTCTACTTATATATATGTATACATACATATTCGCTACGCCACCGGGCCCCGGATCGCTGTACTCAGATTCGCTATCTCGGTACCTTCGTAGTTCGCACGTGTTCGCCATCTTAATCTCACAATTTATTCGTAATATTCCTGGTGCTGTTCGGGACTCGATCTCGTGATTTGTGCTTGCAATAATAAATCAGACAATTTAGACATTTACAGTGTAATTGATCTCTCGACTCGCCCAATCGCGAGGAAACGCCGTAGATCATCCGCGGGAGCGTGAGCACGCGGTACAAGATTTTACAGTTATATCAATTCAAGACTTTAATTTATCCTTATTCTTACTTATATATTTTTTTAAATATTCGTGTTTGTATCATGAATTTGATTTACAGACTTTACGGTAATCATATTGGAATCATTCCACCGGCGTTGATTGACCTGTTGCTTCTTGAGGCCTGTGTTTGGTTATGTTTGGATGCTACTTTTAATGTTTTACTGCCATGGCTCAACTATTACCAGTAAGTTATTCTCGATCATGGTCTTGCATTTAGAAATATTTACATTTTGTCTTGAAAGCAATACAGAAGTATATGTCTGTGGAAGTTCAGCCTCAGAGGTAAAATACCTGATGCTACTTCGCGATCGTTCAAGTATTTTTTGTTACAAGGTCAAATTCAAGCATATCTCGTGCTAAATTATTTCACTACCTACATGAATATTATTTAAAATATTCATGTAGGTAGTTTATTACTGTTCATGGCATAATGTTAGGGATTGCGTTGGTGGCCGGCTTTTGAGTAGGAATGTCTCTTGTTCACTAGTAATCTTTTTGTGGACTTTTCAA
Source organism: Temnothorax longispinosus (assembly GCF_030848805.1). Classification (NCBI taxonomy): domain Eukaryota; kingdom Metazoa; phylum Arthropoda; class Insecta; order Hymenoptera; family Formicidae; genus Temnothorax; species Temnothorax longispinosus. The sequence continues at coordinate 30,785 of NW_027270187.1, read as the reverse complement.
CTTGTATTGTTTATTTTATTATCAATTTCATTAGCGATTTACGGACGAAACCTGTCAGCCTAGCCTCCTTTGAAGCTGATAGATTAATTTGATACATGTACTTATTATTTAACAGGAGCGTTTGTAATATATTAGCCCGTGGATTTCATTTTAAATTATTTTCGTGAGGTGTTCTGATTATGTACTATAAACTGTTTGTGTTTATCAGTGCAGAAAAACTTTTAGACGCAGGGCTGCTACAGCTGTTCAAAATCGAGAGGCGTTTCTTGAATTGCGACAACGATTGCTTCGGTACAGTCTTGCCAGTGATAATAGTAATATCAGTGGTAACATTGAGAGTGAAAATGAAAGAGAAAATGAAAATTTTTCAAGTACCAGTAACTCAGACAGTATCTTTGAAAATGATCAAGGTATGGAAGATAATATTACTGTCACTGAGGATGATTGTGACGTCTACAGCGTGCCAGAGAATATGAATGTGGATGAGCTGGTTGGTGATAGTGATCATGAATCAGATATAGCATCATCTCACAGTGAAATAGGAGTTGGTGAAAACCTTACTGAGGAAGAGAAGGAAGATTATATTATAGAATCTATTCGTCAATGGACCCTTAGTGGTGGTGTCTTGTCGATGAGAAAACTTGACGAATTGTTAGGTAGACTATCGTTAATATTTCAGAGAATGCCAAAGAGTTACAAAACTTTGCTAAGTACTGATAAAAAAGCAGATGTCCATGATATGGGAGATCATTTAATGTGGTATCATGGTATCATAAAGAGTTTGAACAAGTATCAGTTGGATTCTTATCTTCAGCAAAAAGGTTCTATCTCCATTGATGTGAATATAGATGGGCTCCCATTATTTAAGAGCAGTATTTACTCCAAGAAAAAGTTTTGGCCTATCTTGGGTAAACTAGTTGAAACCTTGAATAATCCTTTCATCATTGCAATTCATTATGGAGAAGATCCAAGGGATGTTGATCTGTTTTTAGGAGACTTTATTCTAGAGATAGAAGAGTTACAAAATAATGGTTACAGCTATAATGGTGTTCAATACCCTTTCTCCATCAGAAATTTTATTCTTGATGCTCCTGCTTGTTCTCTCGTCAAGTGTTGCATTGGACATACAGGATATGGTGCATGTGAGAAATGCACAGTTGTAGGTGCTCATGCAGAGAGGCGAATTCATTTTGCAAATGTTGGTATTGACTGTCAACCTCGCAGTGATGAGTTATATGTCAACCAAGTGGACCGGCTTCATCATACTGGCCATTCGCCTTTGGAACTCGTAGGAATCGGTATGGTATCACAATTTAGACTGGATTCTATGCATTTAGTGTATGAAGGAGTTTTTAAGAGATTTCTTGAAGTACTATTTACATGGGAAGGACCATGGAATTTGGATAGAGATACGATGCAGAATATATCAGTTATTTTGCATCAGCTGAAATCCACTTGTCCGCGAGATTTCAACAGGAAGCCCAGGAATCTTGAAGATTGGTACAAATATAAAGCCACTGAGCTTCGACGTTTTTTGTTATATGATGCAATGCTTGTATTCAGAGATCATTTAGATCCAGCCATTTACAATCAGTTTCTTCTTCTTCAGTGTGCTATGTACATATTAGCTAGCTCATATTTGTTGCCAATTTTCAATGAGGAGGCAGAAATATTAATAAATACGTTTATTGATCATGCTGTACAAGTGTATGGAGAGCATTTTGTATCATATAATGTTCACTCCTTAAAGCACTTAGTCCATGAATGTAGAGACCATGGAAATCTCGAATCGTTTAGTGCTTTCCCATATAAAAATGCCTTAAAGACAATCAAGCAAATGCTGAAGACAGGCTATTTACCACTTCACCAAATTGCTCAACGAGTCTCAGAACAGACCAACAAAGTAGAAGTGCTATTGAATGAGAAAGATAACTCAATTAAACTTTTGCATCGTCATGAAAATCCTGATGAGATAGAACCTGGTCAGCAGTTTAGAGAAATTTGTATCAACAACATTATTTTGAAGATTGGTGAGAAGGACTCTTGCTTTATGACCACTGAAGGGACTGTTGTTATACTAGAAAACATAATTAGCAGAGGGAGGAATACTGTAATCTTCATTGGTAGGCAATTTAATCACTCAGATGACTTCTACACTTATCCAATGAATTCATCACAGCTAGGCATTATGAAAGTATGGGGAATCAATGATATTCGTGAATCTTTCTCTCTAGAAGATGTATTTGGAAAGTGTTGGCTTATGAAGGATGGTGATTGTTTTTTATGTGTACCATTGTTACATTCTACTCCACTTCTGTATTAAATTTCAGTTTCAAATTGTGTTGATACACTTCAATAGACATGTATGTAAATATTTGATTTTTTTATGAAATTTTGTTTATTTTACATTCAGTCAACTTATTCAGCGCAATGGAGGTATGGTATTTCATTTTAATATAATCATATGTTTTTGCTTTGTACTGAATGTACTCAAGATTTGTATTTTGAACTTTTCCTTGTTTCAGTTTATTGTTGTCAAGTTTGTTCAAGAATCTTCTGACCCTGATGAATCTGATGATGTATATTATATGAGGTGGCAAGGGATCCATGACAGAACGTCCAAAAAAAAATCCCACGACAGAACATCCCGCGACAATATGTCCAAAAAAATAATATCCCCGTGACAAAACTTCCCACGACAAAACACCCACGACACAATCGGCACATGAATTATGTCATTGTCGGTTTTATTACGGTATTACATTAGTACATGCGTTCATACTAATATATGACCATTACCAATTTAGGTAATTCTTCAGAATAGGGCCTTTTCCGGATTTTGATATTTTCTTGCGGTTTTCTTGGTAAAAACCTTTGTTGTGACTCCGACAGTGATAATCAATCGGGGGAGTCCGAAAAATATGCACCCTACCTATTTTTTTTTCCTATTTTAGTAAATCTGAAGGAAAGCTCACTCCTCCGATTTCGATGAAATAAGGCTCAATTAAAGCGTTTTTGCTCAAAATGACTAAAAGTATTTAATGCGTGAACCTCGGTTCGCGTGGAAAGTGTATGCGTGAACTATTTCGGGACTACCGCACCTCCCCCGAAAGCACGGGGGGGGGGATGTGCGTGAACCTCGATTCGCGTGGAAAGTATATGCGTGAACTATTTCGGGACTACCGCACCTCCCCCGAAAGCACGGGGGGGTGTGCGTGAACCTCGGTTCGCGTGGAAAGTGTATGCGTGAACTATTTCGGGACTACCGCACCTCCCCCGAAAGCACGGGGGGGTGTGCGTGAACCTCGGTTTGCGTGGATAGCGTATGCATGGAGGTGGTAGGTTCCGCCCCCTTGCGGGGGGCTCCACTATGGTTAAACTACACACATAGTATGCCTTCAAAGTACATGCGTAGGCTTTCCACGCGTGGAAAGTTATGAACCCATGTGGCTCCTGGTTTCGCGTGGACGTCCTGTCGCAGGAAATTTTGTCACGGGGATATTATTTTTTTGGACATAATGTCGTGGGATGTTCTGTCGTGGGAAATTTTTTTTTGGACGTTCTGTCTGACTACCGGTGGCAAGCAGTAAATGGCTTTTGTTTGAAAAAGAGACTAACACATATCAATGCTATTGGCCTCCTGAATCTTTCACTGAACATGAAATTATCAAAATGATCAAGAATCACACACCACCACCTAATGATAATTCATGGACTCTTTTACCATGCGAAATAAAATCATCTTATGGTTTGTATCAACAACAGCATAGCATCTATTATTTTATCTTTTGCTCACTGTGTCTCATTCATTGTTCTTTCTTTTCTAGCTGATTACTTGACTGCTCATCTAGGTGCTAAAAATAGACTCTATGATTCCTCTTATGAAACTGAGAAGGAACTTGGAAGGGGTCACAGAAGGAGAGTGCGAAAAACGATACCTTCATCTGAAGATGAAAATGAACCTCCTCCAAAAAAACAGATTATAGCTCCTCTTAAAAACATTGCTTTACCAAGCAAAGGTAAAGAATTTTCTCGATTCAATGCTCAACCAAAAGTGAAGTCTGTTGTGAAAGTTTGTGAGGTCAATACTTCCAATAGGCAAAATCAGAATGATAAGGCCATGAGGATAGTGAGAAAGAACAGGGGTTCTGATGCTTCATCTACAGCGGACCTTAGGGCGAAACTTCTAGAACGAAAGAAGCAAATGGAACAAAAGATATCGCTCCCTGTGAAAAGTATTTCTTCCAACTGGAAGACTAAACGTGATTCACATTCACCTGGACAAGGAAACGTCTCGCAACATTCACAATCTTTTGTGCAAGAAGGGGAGGCTGCACGACATTCACTGTCATCTGGACATAAAGATGAGCAAAATAATTTCCTATCTGATGATTTTGCTCAGAACACAGAAATCTTAGGCAAAGACTCTAATATAAAGAAAGTAAGAAAGCAGCTGTCTATTTCACCTGTAAAGGAAGTGCAATCTTTGCATGAATCATATTTTTCAGGTATGTTCTATTTCCCTTTGCATAATTAAATTTTATTGTTCTCTCTCTCTCTCTCTCTTTCTCTCTCTCTCTCTTTCTCTCTCTCTCTCTCTCTCTCTCTCTCTCTCTCTCTCATTTGATTAACTTAAACTGATGTTTTGATACATCTTTATTTCAGATTTTGAAAAAGATGTGCTGAAGTTACTTAAAGAACTGAATGGAAAGATTGAAACAGTTTCAAGCAATGTGGCAAAACTAATTATACATATACTGCCAAATGAAAAAGTATTGTCAAAACCTAAAGGCATGCCAACTCTTCCATTGAAGACTTCAAGGGAAGTTTCTCAAATGGAGACATTTTTACAAGATGAAGATAATTTGTCATGCACAGTATGTATGCTTTCCTACTTGAATTAAAAGTGTAATATCCTGTGTAGTAACTGAGACTGATTTTAATCTGTTAATTTTCATTAAGTTTAATTTATGAAACTTAATACTTTTTTTTCTTTTCAGTCCATTTATCTGAGTTCATATGTCTCCAAAAATCCTTTATTGGAAAGGACATCTGCAATGAAATTGATGGCGCAGATTTTTACTAATGTTGTTGGTAGTGAATATAGCTTTAGTGGTCTAGCAGGCAAACGCAAATTTGAGAACCTGTTATTGTGGACTGCCCTCAAAGGTGAGAATGTTATTTACTTCTAGTGAAACGTGTGTTTCACATCTCTCAATAGATTGATCTTTTCAGTACATGTTAAAATTCATGTTAAAGCAAGTATTGATTCCAATGCATCATTGCTCAATGTTTCATTTTGTACCTAATTGAGGACTTAGTTCAATAAATGCATTTGATTTAAAAGTTTCTGAACTATAATGTACTGTAAATTCTATGTTCTAGTATTTAGTTTATCCAGAAGTAGTGTTTTTTTATTTTTTTAATAAGCCCTGATATGAAAATGTAGGTTTTCTGTCAATAAAGAAATGTAAAGTGTTGAATTGTTTTAATTGTCCAATTTTACCTATTTGCTTTTACTTTTCATGGAAGTGAAAGTTGGAGTTCATTTTCTGACTAATATTTAACTGGGTATAGGAGTTTTTCATTTTAACTATGGGCATAGATTTACTTTTACATAAAACAATATAATGTTTAAAAAGAGTAATAATTTTCCTTTGCATTTGTTTTGTAGTTTGAACAAACATAAATTAGTGTACAGCTTTATACAATCTGTGCTTTTGCCTTATTCAGGAGCTGTCAGTTTAAAAATAGATGATACAGACTTCTCAGCGTGTAAAAAAGGAGTACAAGTTTGGCTCAAAGATGCCAAATGGAGAGATCAAGAAGGTAGCACTTCTAGTCAGCAGCCATGTCCTAGTCAGAAGAAAAGTACCAGGAAAGAAAGAGGATTGAGGCAGAACTATAGCAGTAGTAGTGAAGAGAGTACTTTTTCAACCAAACATGCAGCTACTATAATTTAATAATGTTGTTGTCTAAAATATGTGTAGGATGACATCCTAGTAAACACAACGTTACATGTAAAGTACATATTAGTTAAAATTTCCTATTCAACAATATAACTTAACATGTAACAATGTAATGTAACACTTATGTTATATAATAGTTACATTGTTGAGTAGGAAATTACAACTATCATTTACATTACATGTAACATTGTGTTTACTGGAATATATCTCTTTTCGTACTAAAACCTATATATATTATTTTATTCCTTTTATTTAGTTATTGCAACATAGTCAGAGGTTGTATTAAATTTTTGAGAAGATTTAATGAAATTTTATTGTAATATGTTCAGTTATTTTATTTGTTTGAGAAGATTTATTGTAACAAAAGTTTTATTTGTTCAGATACAGTATAGTTATTTTGAAATACTTAAGAAATTTATGCTGTGAGGTACTTAGCATGTTATTCTTATGAGTCAAACTGTCTGTCATCTCATTACCACAGTAGATTTATTCTGACATTAGATGCAATCATTTAAATTTCTGAAGCCTTAATGCTAGTCTACAATCTTGCTTTAAGAAAATATTTTAGCTCTAAGCTGTAAATTGTAATCAATCACAGTCGATTCTCCTTACATTTGACTGTGGTCACAGTTTATGGATTAGAGCTAAAATATTTTTTTAAAACAAGATTGTAAATTAGTACTTATATTTGTTTTAAATTTAGTGTTTGCCTATGTTTATCACGGTTCATTAAAAGTAAAAAATATTTTTTTTTCTGTTTATTATGGCATTCCTTATAAAATATTCAAATAGATATGCATGCTTCGTACAGAAATTTGATTCCTTTTTTCCTATAGGTTTTCTTGTATAAACCAAAACTGGTTTGTCAATTTTTATCATTTTTGTTTACTCTACTAATTTTTAAGAGCTCTTGTATACATTTTTTATTTTTAACATGTTTTCTCTGTGGTCATTTCAGTTAGTTTCATTGATCTCATTATAGTCAAATGTATAAATGTATGCATATTTTCAATTGTAGTCGTTAAAAATGTTCTTTATGTGATCATTAAAATTGATGTTAATCTCAAAATTGATTTTCTGTACACAATCCTCTTGATTCAAGCAGGCAATGATGCCACGAAGATTATAATTCGACTGAATTCCAAAGGTATTTTATCATATTTTATTCACATACATGGCCGGTTGTTCTGTTTATTGATGTTATCAGGAGGGAAGGAAAAAGGAAAATGAGGGGAGAGGCTGCACCACATTCGATTCGACGTCGATTCGACCTCTTTTCGAAGATGACAAAGTAAACTATGTAATGAGTCTAAATGTCACAATGATGTCTGAATACACGCGTAACCTGATATTTGCTATGGGATTCAAAATATACGCAGATCGAAATTTCATCAAAATTCCATCGATATCGAAAACACATCGATTTCAGGGACAAAATCACATCGAATCGATGTGCTCGATCGATGTCTTTTATCGACGTCGATTCGACGTCTAGTCGATCAATCATTTCTCACTCATAATATTATGGCCATCATTGTATACGATCGTATCGTATCACAAGGGTGGTGGAACCAACTCTTCAAAAAAAGCAAGCTGGATTCCGCAGAAAGATCATATATAGACCATACTAATACCATAAAAATCATAGCGGAACAGTCCACGGAATGGCAAACACCGCTCTACCTACTTTTTGTAGATTTGAAGCAAGCGTTCAATACTTTAGATTGAGAAACAATGTGGACGGTATTGGCCAGTTACGGTATACCCATCAAGTATATCAAGATAATTAAAGGACTATACACTCAAGCTAATTGTAAGATAGTTCACAAGGGTAGAGTGGGTGAGGCCTTCAACGTTCACTTGGGGGTGAAGCAAGGATGTATTCTGTCACTACTTTTATTCATACTCGGTTTAGATTAGTAATAAGAAAAGCAAACCAAAATGTCCAGGGAATTTGATGAACTCTTACCAGAGCCCAATATCTACAAGATCTAGACTTTGCAGATAACATATGTCTGCTGGCACATTGGAAAGTAGATATGAAAGCGAAATTAACAGCTTTCATAAAGTACGTGGCGCAAGTTGGTCTTGAGATTAACGTTATTAAAACAAAAATCATCCGACTCAACACTAACATAGCCTGCAACCTTTCCGTGGGAGATGAACAAATTGAAGAGGTGGAAAAATTCTGTTATCTAAGCAGCTACATCACAGGCGACGGTGGTGCAGATAAGGATATTAAAAATAGGATCCAAAAAGCACGTCAAGCTTTTGGCATGCTAAATAATATCTGGAAATCTGCCAAGTACTCCAAAAACCTGAAACTGAAAATCTTCAGATCAAATGTGATCTCTGTACTGCTATATGGGTGTGAGATATGGAGAGTTGTAAACAGACTTGTTGGTACCTCAGGTCTTTGTAAACAGGTGCTTGAGACGCATTTTAGGAATATTTGGTCGAACACCATCGCAAACGAAGAGCTCTGGAGGAAAACAAACTTCGCGCAATTAAGTATCCAAATCAAGAGGAGAAAGTGGAAATGGATAGGCCACACGCTAAGAAAACCAGAGGGCGACATTGCACGGGAACCATTAAACTGGAATCCACAGGGAAAGAGAAGGCAAGGTAGACCTAAAATGACGTGGCGGCGGACGAGACTCCTAGAGATATCATTGCCACCTTTGACTAGAGAGGATACGGCCTTAAGGGCGTTCAGGCATAATCCCACGGATGGTAGCTTCGCACCACCGGCCGCTCGACCGAGTGCGTGAACTAAATGTCCGAATCTGCGGTTTCTCTCGTACTGAGCAGGATTACTAACGCAATGACTGGTCATCAGTAGGGTAAAACTAACTTGTCTCACGACGGTCTAATTGCTGTCCGGTTTTGGTGTCCTATCGGGCCTATCCGGATTGAAGAAGAAGCAAAAACTGAAGGAAAGACCTGGACAGAAGTGAAGGCGCTCGCTAAGAACCGAATTAGATGGAAGGGATTTGTCGACGCCCTATGCTCCCCCGCGGAGTAAAGGAAATGATGATGATAATAATTATTAGAGACTAGACAGATAGATATGCATTTATTTCATCTCCTCAGGATTTAAAAAGCATTTTTTTAAGGAAACGCCTTTTTCTCAACTTGTTTATACGGTTTTACAATTCCCTTTCCTAGCTATAAGCGACTCTTACAGTCTGGTATCCATCCCTCTCTCTCTCTCTCTCTTTCTCTCTCTCGAGTAAGTAGCATTGCGTGTGTGTTCACTTTGCTCCTGCTTTAAGTGAGTCTTTCTTCTGACGTAAGTTGCCTTCGGGCCAGTTTGTTGCAGGTATCGGCATGTCTTTTGTTGCTTGTCATGCACAATTGGTATCTATTGAGTGCTTGCTGTATAATTGAGAGCATTTCTGTGATAAGTATTTGCTTATCCTAACCGTATTCTCGGAATTGTTCCGTGGAGGACATCGACTTATTGCGCATGCGCTTGCCTTGCTATCTGCTCTTTTCTGCACTCTGCTGTTCTTCCGCGTGCGTGTTGCTGTCGGAGCGACGCCTGTCGTGATCTACGCGAGCTCCGCCGTCCGGCTAGCTGATTGCTCGTGGCCTACTCGATACTACAATCAATAATCGATAGCAGCGGTGGGGATCTTGGGGCGTCTGGTTGGCAGCGCCTATGCAGCGCGCGTGTAGTAGGTGTCCCAAAACTATTGCCGGTTTGGCAAAATCGTGCGTTGAGTGCGGGCGATTGTTTGACCCAGGCTGCGTCAAGGCGTATCTTGGTACTAAATCAGCCGGTGGGTGCTGCAGAGTGCAATTGTCAGCTATGCCTCTCACACCGAGGGAGGTACATGGTTCTCAACCTGCGGATCATAGGAGCCCTGCTATGCAGAGTGCGGTGGATGGTGTGCCTCGTGCTCCATTGCAGTCTACTGAGGCGCTGTTGCAGTCAATTCTGACGAGAATTGAGGAGGCTGACACGAAGTCTGCTGCTAGGCTGAATGATTTGGACAAAAAGTTTACGGCTGTGTTCGAGAGATCAGACAAGAAAATCTCGGCTTTCATTGATCGGCAGGAAGCTGTAAACGTGGACTTTGCGCGAAAACTCGATCAAATACCGAACATTTTAAAGATTGTGGAGGGCCATGGTGAGAAAATTGCGGTGCTGGAGGCTCAGAGCGCGCGGCTGCTGAGCTCTCAGCATGATGATCGCTGGCTGTCTGCTGCATCGCAGGTGTCTGGAGCGTCTGAAATTATTATCTCGGGAATTCTAAGCTCTATTACCGATGCTTCAGGGGTGCTCGTCGAAAGTGTATTTTGTGCACTCGGAGTATCTCATCTGGTTTCCGACGTTCTCGAGACCCGTGATGTGGTCGGGCGGGATACGTCCGTCGTGAGTGCTGTGGCGTCTGGCTTCGTGTCGGCCGGTAATATTCCGAGTGGCACTGCTGGACGTAAAAGATCGGTCATCGTGGCGCTTAAGTCACGTGAAATTCGCGACCACATTTTAAAGATTATGCGGGGCAGACGTAGACTTCTGGTTAGTGATGTTCTTTCGGTTAATATCCCTGGTAATGTTTATGTAAATGAATTACTTCCGACGCATGCCTACAATTTGTTGCGACAGACGAGAATTAAGGCAAGACAGGCCTCTTTTAAGCATGTGTGGAGCAGGGATGGTCGTATTTTTGTTCGCAAGGATCATAGTCAGCCTCCAATTTCGATAGCCTCGGAGGCTGATCTTGAGCAGCTTCACTGACCTGTGGCGGCGGATGTAGTTCCTTCTGCTTTGCGTCGTCTCAGGATCGCATGCTTCAATGCCTGCTCCCTCCCTGCCCATATTGAGTCAGTCCAGGCTTTCATAGCGTCAAACTTTTTTCACATCATCTCGATTTCAGAGACCTGGCTGCACTCGCACATTTCCGATGACTTAGTTCGCATCCCAGGGTATTATTTATTACGTGCTGATAGAGAGGGCAGGGAAAGGGGAGGTGTTGCTTGCTATATTCATGACTCGCTGCGCGCGCGCGTTTTAGCGGCGTCGCCTCCGTCCTTCTCTAATGAACCCGAATATCTTGTTCTTGATGTTCGGGGCGACGCATGCGAGCCTCTACTTTTTACTTCGATGTATCGCAGACCGAGAGGAAAAAACTTTGGTAAATACGTTGACGCTCTATCTTCGATTGTGCATAACTACAAGAACATCATTATCTCGGGTGACTTAAATAGCAATCTCCTTGCATCATCCTACGAACCCAATCACCTCAGAGACATAGTCTCGCAATTGTCGCTTCACATTGTGGAGTCGCAGTCAACCTATCACACTCCTTCTGACTCATGGCTCGACGTTTTCATTGTCGATAGTCTGGATAAGGTATTATCGTTTCGCAAGTCGGATGTGCCCTTTATCAACGGACATGACCTTATCGAGTTGACGTATTCGTTTGTGGTTCCGTCCCTTGCGAGGCGTACTTTAATTCGCCGGAGCTATAAAGAATTTGATGAGCGGAGATTCGTTGAAACTGTCACTTCAACGTTGTCTTCTTCTTTTGCAGCGGATTTTGGCGGTGGGGATCTCGGTGAGTCCGACTTGGATGGCATCCTGGATACCATAGTCAACGACTTCACTTCCAGTTTGGACAGGCATGCACCTATCCGCACCTTTTGTGTGACTCGTCCATCTGCGCCTTGGCTTACTAATGTTCTCGCTCGTAGAATTCGGCATCGCAATCGTCTATACAATATCGCTCGAAGATCTGGTAGCGTTCTAGATTTTCATGTTTATAGATAGTATAGGAATTGTCTCACTGATGACTTAAGACGAGCCAGGGAGCATTTTAACATGGCGAGATTAAGTGTAATTTCTGACCCGTCCAAGTTTTGGCGCGAGCTTACCAATTTCGGCCTTGTCGAGTCGCCCTTATCCTCACCGCTTAACTTCTTTTCACGTGATACTCTCAATGCTTATTATGCCTCTATCTCCAACTGCTTTCCTTCATGTTCTCAATCTCAATTTTCTGATGTTATCTCATCCATAGTGCCCGATGTACCACTTTTTAGTTTTTCCCAGATAACCAGTGATGATCTATGCACTTTCGTTTCCTCATCTTCCATTTCTCTCGCTTCAGGTTGCGATCAACTACCACTTTACGCTATAGCCTTAGCCCTGCCTTGTATTGGTAATCTCCTAACCTCACTTTTCAATAGTTGTCTTAAACTTGGTCACTTTGCGTCCCTGTGGAAGCGAGCCATACTTCGCCCGCTGTCCAAAGTCAAATCTCCTGCTTCTCCTTCTGACACGTGGCCCATAGCCAACTTGTGCGAGCTCTCTAAACTGTTTGAGAAAATTCTACATGGCCAAATTACAGACTTTATTGATGCTCATCATATTCTTGACGATCGGCAGTCTGGATACCGCAAGCGCTATTCCACCCAGTCAGCCTTACTGCGTTTATTTCATGATGTAAAGTGCGCCGTTGATGTAGGTGAGGTGCTTATCCTTGTTCTTTTCGACTTCAGCAAGGCCTTCGACACAGTCAGTCATCTTTTACTGCTGACCAAACTCAGGCGATTGGGGTTTTCTGATTCTGCCCTCAAGTTAATTTTTTCTTATCTTACGGATCGGTCTCAGGCTGTCGTTGACCTTGAAGGAGTGTTCTCTGATTGGCTGTCCGTCACCTCCGGTGTTCCGCAGAGATCCGTTTTGGGTCCTCTCCTTTTCTCTCTTTTTATAAATGATATTGGCGCTTTCCTCAGGTTCACCGATCGTATTGTATTTGCCGACGACACGCAGATTTACCGTAAGAGTCTTCTTAGCCAATTGAATGTCGCTTTGCAGCTTGTTGCTTATGACGTGGGTATCATTTCAGAGTTTGCCGCATGCAATGGATTGACTCTCAATCTTAGGAAATCTAAAGTCCTGATTCTTGGAAGTAGGAGTCATGTCAGGCTTTTAAATCTCAGTGACTTACCCCTCATTTCAGTTGACGGTACTTCCATCCCATTTGTTACTGAGACACGTAACCTCGGGGTCATCATGCGCTCTGATTTATCTTGGGTAAGCCACGTCTCACACATCTCCAAAAGGGTACATTTTACATTGCATAAACTGAAATTTCACAAAAATTCCCTATCACTTAATCTGCGTGTAAAACTTGTGACTACTTTGATTTGGCCTTTGTTAGACTACTGTTCCCTTGTGTACAACGATGTGTCTAACGAGCTTAACATCAGGCTTCAGAGACTCTCAAATTGTGCGGTTCGTTTCGTCTTTAATTTAAGGCGCGACGAACACATCACGCCCTACCGACATCGGCTGGGGTGGCTGACAGTCAAGCATCGACGCCTCTATTTTCTAGGCATTGAAATGTACAAGGTGTTTCACAACATGTCTCCTACCTACATCTCTGAGATTTTCACTGATCCTGACCCTTCAGTTAGGCGATCATCGCGTCTGGCTATACCTCATTCTTTCCATGTTCCCATCCACAGAACCGAAGCATATCGTAAGTCCTTCCATCTTGCGGGCGTCTACTTGTGGAACTCGCTTCCTACTGACGTAGTATCAGCAACGTCTGTCGCTGTTTTTAAAAGTAAACTTTACGACCATCTTCTCTCGCTTGACCGTAGTTCGATCTCTCTCTCTCAAATGCGCAGGGTTTCTTGAAACATAAAGAGGAATTAGAGAATCTTTTATTTAAGGAAGTTAGACCTTGTCTGGTAAGGTTAACAGAGACGCATGTGACAAACCAAATTCAGGACCACGAATTGCAGATTAGCGAATATGAGTGTGTGCGAGGAAATTCGGAATCGAATAGGACTGGAGGAGTATTAGTATATATAGCTAAGAGTATCAGATTTGAAATTAAAGCGATTGAAAAATGTGAGGGTAACTGGTGGTCGATTATAATAAATATTGAAGACAGAAATTGCAGGGGCATTGTAATGGTTGTGTATCACTCACCTAATAGTAGTGATTCAATGTTTTTAGATTATTTGGAGAATGCGTGTAATGATGTGATGTTGAGTCAGAATGTAATTATTATGGGTAACTTTAATATTGATTTAAAGGTAGATAATTATATACAAAGAAAATTAATCAATAACATGTATTCGGTAGGATTGAAGCAATTGGTCAATGATTTTACTCGAATTGTTAGAACGTCGGAGACAATAATAGATTTAGTCTTTTCTAATGAAGATATCGAGGTAGAAGTGCGACATGAACCAAAAATAACGGACCACTCTATGATAGTAATAAATCGGAAAGGAAAAATTGATAGGGAAACGGACAGAAGGATCGTTTGTAGAGATTATAAGAGAATGAATATATTGGAATTTATGAGGTTGGTGGACAGCGAACTTGGTGAGGTGGAGGAGAATGGTATTAATGAAATGGCGAATGATGCGATAAGTGCGATAGTAAAATGCCTAGATGATGTTGCGCCGAATAAAGAGATTGTAATAAGAAAAGAATGGCAGGGAAAGTCATGGTTTAGTGACGAAATTCATAAACAATTGCAACTGAGAGATATGGCGTATAGAGCGGCTCGCATAAATAAATGTAGTGAGGATTGGGAGACATTTAGGCAAATAAGAAATAAAACTGTAGATATCTGTAGAAAAGCGAAGAGGGAATATTTAAAAGAAAGATTGGATGACAGTAAGAAGGATCCAAAAAAAATGTGGAAGGTTTTGAAAGAAATACTGAAAGGAAATGATAATAGTAAAGAGTATAGGGAATTAAGATATAATAATGTAGCGATAAGTAATGTACAAGAGATGGCTGATATTTTTAATAAATATTTTGTGGATAGTGTTACACAATTAAGAAAGGATGAATGGATTGAGGACGAAGTAGAGCATGTGATACATACAGATAGCACTATGGAGGTATTTCAAAAAATAGAAGATAAAAGTTTAAAAAGTATTGTTAGGAAATTACTTAATAAGGCAGGTACGGAAGAAGGAATTACAGTAGAAATAATGAAATTTGTAATGGAAGTAGCTGGCCACAAAATAGCGCATATATTCAATAAGTCACTAGAACAGGGAATATTTCCGGACAAATGGAAGGAGTCGGTTGTTGTTCCTGTGCCGAAAATTGGAGGAACGATAAAGATTGAAGAATTCAGGCCGATAAATAAATTACCAGTGTATGAAAAAGTACTGGAGATATTGGCTCATAGACAGATAGAAGAATATTTAGATAAGAATGAATTAATTAATGAAAGTCAATCGGGATTTAGAGCTAAGCATTCGTGCGAAACAGCGTTGCAATGTCAAGTTGGAAAAAAGCAATTGGAGAGGAAAAGTTGATAGGAGTAATCTTCTTAGATTTAAAAAGAGCATTTGAGGTTGTGGATAGAAAAATCTTGTTAAAAAAACTTAGAGCATTTGGGATTAAAGGAGCAGTATTAAATAGGTTGAAGAGCTATTTAACAAAACGAACGCAAAGGGTCAAATTTAATGGATTATTGTCCCCCATTATCCCATTAGTGTGGATTTAGGAGTACCGCAAGGATCTGTCTTAGGACCATTGTTATTTTTATTGTACATAAACGATATTGCGGAAGTTATTAATGATAATTGTGTTCTAAGACTGTTTGCAGATGATGCCCTGATATATACCACGGGATTCTCGAGTCAAGAAATTAGAGATAAGTTAAATGAACAAATGTTAAAAATAGAGGAATGGTTAGATATAAATAGATTAGTTGTAAATGTAAATAAAACAAAAGTTATGCTAATTAGAGGTGTTAGAAAAACAGTGGTTGAAAGTAATGTGGTGATTAAATTAAAAGGGGAAATATTAGAAATGGTAAACGAAATAAAATACTTAAGAATAATAATAGATAAGAATCTAAATTTCTCGGCTCATGTGGATTACATTAGTAAAAAAGCAGGGGCAAAGCTAGGCGTTTTGCGCAGAGTTAGTGAGGATATGTCGTGTGACATGAGATGTAAAATATATAATACAATTGTAGCGCCGCTGTTTGAATATTGTGCGTTGATTCTGGTGGGTTTAAGTGAAACTAATGTACAGCGCTTGCAAAAACTGCAAAATCAAGGGATGAGAATTATCCTAAGGAGAGATAGGAAGGAGAACATTAGGAAGATGTTAGAAGCGTTAAAGTTTATGTCTGTTAAAGAAAGAATCGAGTATAATGTTTGTTTATTAGTATATAAGATGGCGAATGAATTGTGTCCGAAATACTTAAGTAGGGATATAGAAATGGTGCAAACAAGAAGCAACAGAGACACGAGAAAGGGTAAAAATCTGTGTATTGCTAGATGTAGGACTAGAGAGGAACAAAAAATGTTGTTGCACGACGGATTTAAAATGTACAATGAGTTGCCGAATGAGGTGAAAGATGAGCATACCTTGAAGGGATTTAAAAGAGCATTGGTGAAACATATTATGGGGAGGGAGCGGAGTGTATAGTTAGCATTATAAGAAACAGTATTGTAATAAGTTGCAATGTAAGAAACTATTGTGATACTATGTATATGTAGCTACTGCAGCTAATAAATATCTCTATCTATCTCAGTTTGACCTTCTCTGTACTCAAGAAGGAAAAGCCGCAAGTTATCTACAGATATTTTACTTTTAGGCATGAAAACATGCAGCGGGATACTAGATCTCTGACCGATGTCCTAAACCTTCCGCTCTGCCGTACTGAATTCTTTAAGCGATCTTTTTGTTTCTCCGCTGCCGAGCTGAGGAATTCTCTCCCTTCCGACATTTGCAACGCGACGTGTATCGGCTCTTTCAAAGCGAAACTATATAAATTCCTGTTCTCATCTTTAGGTGCATGAGATTTCTATCGGTAGACCTGAGCGTATCTTGAGATAATTGTGTAAACTATCTTTTGTCCTACGGCTTTTGTAAATCATTTTTCAGCTATGGCTATTTCTTTTCAGTTGTAAACGCTAAGTTACTATGGTAACACGTCTCATTTAGTATCTGTATTTTCTTTACTTACTTTTACTCTTATATCTTTCATTTGTAGTTACTTTTTATATATGAATGCACGAATGTCTTTGTTTGAATTGCCGCGTTAAGGTCCCTCGCCCATGAAGCGTGATGCCATCTATGACAATTGTGAAGCGTCAACCGATTTGATACGATTTAACAAGCGTGTGAACGTAGCACGCAAAGCGGCGCAGCCGCATAGCGACCTAGCAATAAGCGATTTCCGGGTTCTTCTCGGAAGTACGTGCGTGCGAGAACAAGAGACGAGAAAAAAGAGAGCATTCGACATCATTCGTCCATCGTGGTCAGACGTGTCCGAGCTATCCTGAGTTGTCTGCTGTATATTATAGCTATCCGAAATTCTGAGACCTGCCGCCGATATCTGCAGTGGGTGTACGAAGGTGTGATGATTTCATGACGAGGCCAGAATTATTGAAAAGGACGACCACGGAGATAGAAGGAAGGACGAAGTTCATGAGAAGGACGGACGTCGCCATTTTCGGGGATTCGCCCATTACATGTCTTGATACGGAAGGAGGTTTGATCCGTGATCGCTTGCTGGGCTTTCACTATTCCACCAGTCTCCCAAAAGCGGGAGAACTATTTCACGCATGTGAAAGAATGGCTATAAGGTAACTCTTGATGTTCTGGGCAACAATCATGGAGCAAACTAAGGGTACTACTTTTGTAGATATATGCGCTTTCTGATTGCAGAACATTCAGGAGATTTCCTTTTTTACATGTGATTCTGAGATATACAGTCGCATCGCTGTTGATTGATGGGCATCATCCCACGATATAATCCTGTGCTTTAACTACCGGGATTATTTCCTTTGAGTGCTCAAAGTAAAACGTCGCTAATATCGGTTGCAACCACGCGTAACTTTTACCTTTTCTTACACGTCTTCTATGTTGTCGTGTATGAATAATTATACGGATAATTAGTCTCTCATAAAATGTATTCGCTCCTTATTACGACAATCGATCGAATTGCTAATGATAAAACATTGTAAATATCTCTTACACATACTTAGTTTCAAATTACTTGCGTTACGATTCTGGATATATTTTCTGTATTACGAAGTTTACATAAACATAAAGTATCTCGTATTCAATTCTCGTGAATTAGATATGAGTTTATATTCCGTATTTCCGATAACTTAATCTTTGCGACTGATACATGAATTAGAATTTACTTGTGTTTATATTGCCAAATGGTTTAATGCTACTGAGTAAATTCTACTCATCATAAGAAATTTGGATTAATAGTTCAGAATAATTGTGATAATTACAAGGTGATATAGGAAGTCCTGAGTTACATCTATTGTTTGAATACTTATTAAATACGTTTCCCTTTATTTATAAATTATAAAGTAATTTGACTGAAGAACGATTAAGTATGCATTATTCCATGTTTGATATGTTTTAAATAATCATTTGGATTTATGTTGATTATATTTACATTGTGACAGATGTCTTATTAATAATCATTTCATTTTCTTTAAGATTGCTTTATAAAGTGTTAAGGTCATACGTATTGAAAATAATATAATAAAGAACATCTGGTTTAATTCACTTGTATTCTCGAATGTTTCAATTAACTAATTAGTATTCGGAAAGACCTTGATCGACATTACATGCTTCTCTGTGAAGTGACTATTAATAACTATACCGATTTCATTTATAATTTTATGGTTTATATTTCTCTGTCATATTTACTACATGTATATGTTTAAATGATTTTCACTACATTTACGTATTGTTTAACAGCCATTGTGGCATTTGCTCATTTATATTACAAAATAAATAGAACGTTTAAAATACTTCGTAGACATTCGAATTGCCGTGTCTCTTTCTTGGACCTCGTGCTGATTACGACTTATTCAAGACGTGTACAGTCTTATATTTTATTTGACATTCTTTTTGTAATTTAGTTTCGACGCTTTAGAGGACGTAGTCCCAGAGCGTCTAATAAATGATGATTCTGATTCTGATTCTTGCCCTTTCTTCCATCCGATTCTCTCTTCCTCTCTCTTCCTCTTCTCCATCCCTTCTTCCACCATTCTCATTCATCACCTCCGTCTTCTCTTCCTCTTTTCTTTGCCCGTGTTCCGTCTCTTTTCTCCCATTTCCAGAGAAACACGGGAAAAATAATATTAAAAAAACGGGCACAGTAACAACTGTGCCACGAAAAACAACGTAGAACTACGTCAACTGTCACTATTTTATGTTAAAATATTTAACGAAGAAAAGTAGACGTAAGGCTACGTCAACTGTCACTATTTCATGTAGTATTCATCGAAAGACAGTTAACGTAGCCCTACGTCTACTTTTCTTCGTTGAATACTTTAACATGAAATAGTGACAGTTGACGTAGTTCTACGTTGTTGTTTGCGGCACAGTTGTTACTGTGCCCGTTTTTTTTCAAGTATATAATTTTTTTATAATTTTATCTTAGGCTTTCTCGTATAGGAAGATTATCTTGTATAGGAAAATTTAATACTAACCTTCCTTTAATGATGCTCTATATAAGATTACGTATATAACTTATACTTTTTTTAGGCATAAATCGGGAAACCAATTCACCGATCGACGCCAAATTATATACCAACCTTCCTTTGAAACAACCTAGCCTCTGAAGCGCGGATTCGCTCGCGGCTGGTCAGGATTCAGAGTAGGCGCGGAGGAAGACACAAGACTCGGTTTTCTGGACAAATTAACAAAGATTTATTCTAACTGAAAATATATAAAAACGTGTTTAGATACAGGCTGAAATCGCGGACGGGACGATAACAAGGTTTATTCTATTAACGGAAAGTATGTACAAGCGTCGCGGTTTTAGATACGGGCTGGAATCGCGGACGGAACGATAACAAAAATTTATGCTAATAACGAAACGTATGTACAGTTGTCGATGCGCGCGGAGCGTCTTATACAGTATACGCGGGCCGCGGGATGTCCCGCTGATACGGTTGAATGCGGGCGGTGATTGGTGAAAGCGCGGGTCGTGCGCGGTGCAGGCGCGGATCGCGAGATTTGATTCTCGGGGATAGATGAAATCGGGCGGCTGAGACACTCAGCAAATATAGGGAGCACTTTTCTATACTGGATCGCCTGGACTTCGTTTCGTAGGAGATAGTTCTATCGGCCGATGGAGACCCTCAACAGCTCCAGAGAGCACTCTCTAGGCCGGAGGCGTATCGACAGAACGAAGAGCGGGCAGGGGCGGCAAGCATTCGGGATAGATGACCCGACTGAGCCAGAGAACTCTCTAATAACTCACGACTTGCTCGCTTTCTGGGATTCGGGGTCGAGAGCGGGTGATCGGTCGGATCGGTGTGCTGACTCTTGCCGGAAGCCGGAATAGGCATTGTTGCTAACGATTGTGCGTTTATATACCTGACGGTGTTTTCTGCGTGGCGGGGGTATTCGCGGCGGCAGTTGCGAGCGCCGGGACGGAACGGCGGGGCGGTCGAAAATTACGGGCGTCCCGACGCTGCGCTCGCGTTCGGCCGCTTTCGGTATCGCTCGGCGCTCCGAGGCGGCTGCCGCTGTAAGTCCCTCGCGAGGACTTACTCGTACGCGTTTTACAGAGGATTAAAAGATGGCACACGGTGCCTTTCCTCGCCCGGCGGATGTTCGGCCGGGCGGTCTCTGGCTGATGCTGGTTACAAACAATGCGATTCCGGGGCGCATCATTACACTTTTAATGATACTCTATCCATCAAAAATATATAAAATAAGTG
This sequence comes from Temnothorax longispinosus, assembly GCF_030848805.1. Lineage (NCBI taxonomy): Eukaryota > Metazoa > Arthropoda > Insecta > Hymenoptera > Formicidae > Temnothorax > Temnothorax longispinosus. Next base: position 10,107 of record NW_027270187.1, on the reverse strand, counting down.
TAGAAAACTCACCTATCCTCGTCAAATTCAATATCAACCTTTCTTTAATAATACTCTATATAAATCAATTACTGCAAAGGAGCCGTAACAAGGTGTTAATGTTCACGAATTCTATATTAATTAAAATTTACAGACGTTTCGGTCGCACATAGGACCATCCTCAGTGTCGTACAATTAAATTAACGCAGTTAGTTATATTCGGATACCATTAAAATACGTTAAATATTAAAACTAAGATTAGCGCAAACGTTTGTTGAACTCGGAGTACGTCATGCTGAAAATTGTGATTTAATGTAATTAATTCATTTCTGAATGTTAAAAGACCATGATTAAAAATTGATACGTACATTGAAGTTCGTTTCGTTCTGTCGTAAGATAATTTGTAGAGTCGGCAACTCTATATAAAATTACATGTATAACTCATACACTTTTAAATAAAAAATCGGTTACCCCTTCAACAATCTTCGCCAAATTTAATACCAACCTTATTTTAATGATATTCTATATAAGATTACATGTATAACAGTTTTGTTGTATTACATTTTTTTTAGACATAAATTGGTAACCCCTTCAACGATTGACGCCAAATTCAATACCAACCTTCCTTTAATGATAATAATCTATCCATAAAAAAATTCAGCTTAATATCACAAAATGTACAGAAATTAGAACAAACACGGAGATTTGTTAAAACAGAAATTGGGGTAACCCCTTCACCAATCATCACCAAATTCAGTACCAACTTTCCTTTAACGACACTCTATCCATAAAAACAAATTTCAGCTTGATATCACAACATTTACGGAAATTAGAGCAATCACGGAGATTTATTAAAATAAAAATCGATAACCCCTTTTGGAGACTTTAGAGACTTTAGAGAGAAAATGAGACTTTATAAGCTATCGAATGACATCTTATTTATTACTCTATGATTTTTAATATCGAAGATATAAACGTTCAAAGTGTGATATGTTTTCGTTGCATCTGTGCTCCTGGATTTACCCCCCCCCTCCCCCATTACTGTCGACAAAAACGTAGTTCTACGTCAAAAAATTCTATGATCAATATTTTTCTTTATTTCCAAATTTTTATTTCAAGTTTTAGAAATAGGATTGGAATCCTAGATTAGTTTTTTATGCAGGGGAGGGGTTCTACCGCAAACGGATTACGATTTACGTCCAAAAAACGTAAACAACGTAAAACAATTAGAGTGAGGTCTACCCCACCACACCCTGGCTTGCTTATAGAACAAAATAAGGTCTATTATTGTACGATTCGGGTTTTTAACTTTCCATGCGAACCGAGGTCTACCTCCACCCACCCCCGCCTACATGTGTACTATCTATACACACAATTAAAGTATTTTTTAAAAATTTATATTATTTATTTCTAACTTTAACACTGTCTAAAAAAACTAGAGCAGTTAGCCCTATAAGACCTTTATACTTTTTTGTTTAGCATAAAAAATACTACCATAAACCATCGTCAAATCAAGGGGCCAGTTATCATAATCGTCCCAAGCTTTCTTTTGTTAAGGATTTTTTTAGGTATTTTAAATTTTGTCATGATATTTTTAGTATAAAATATGAAATATCTCGTAAAGTTCACTTTTTGATAACTTTACCTGGATACTTTTATACATAAATTAATGAAAGAAAGCGACAAATAATATTAATTTTTATAATTATAACGTAATATGAAATAACTTAATTGTAATTGCGTTAGTTATCTCACAATTCAAAAAAATTTACTTAATTGGTTTTTTCTCTCTCCTGAACATTGTGAATTTTTGAGCTGTGACAGTATTCTTCTAGAGGTGCGATAGAGTCGACATAAACTGTCTTTGCAGAATATTTTAAGACATAAATAAAGTGCTAAATTAAAAATACCTCAAAGCACAAATAGATATAAGGATTAAAATCAGACGAAAATTATGAGATAATTGAGAAGAATACCGAAATATTAAAACAAAACTTAAAAAATGTTGGATGATAAGAATTTTATAGAGCTGATGAATGGGGATTCGATTATTTGTGTTCTGTACTAACATTATATAATAATGAAATTAAAAACGTATAGACTGGATTAATTAAATCCTGGAATTTACGTTTGTTTCTTTCTAATGCCAATTTTCAAATAAATAGATATGCAGAGAAATATAAGAGTAAAACAATAATACGGATAGATTGTTTTGCCTTTTAATTTTGCAATTATATTCTTTTTCTCAAGCACAATTTATATCAATTATGTAACAAACTGATGAAATTATTCTATTTGTTTTGGCCAATCATTTTATAATAAGTTTATTACTTTTATATTGCAACAATCATAAAAAAAAGTATATGTGTTAGGATTTTATATTACATTATAATAACACTATAACACCATTTTTTCTTATAAATTCTAACCTGTAGTATTGATCATGAATCGGATCTTCGCCTGGTAGAGAGATGAGGTCGAAAGCTATACTAGTAGGTAAAGGTGATTCTTGACGATTGCCTCTCCACATACTCAGATAAAAAGCATCAAATTTAAACCGAGACTCTCGATCTAAGGTACCGGCTGCACCCCACACTATTGACATGATCATAGCTGCTTGAAACCAAGTTAACAAATACTGATCAAATGTCTTGGGATTTTCCTCGACGGCATTCTCCATTAGTAGTTGAAAAATTGATGTAGTTGACGTTGTGCGATGAATTTGTCCAGCGCTTATAGTTGTCCGACATTCCTTTCTGATGAACTCTAAACAGGGATCCATTAGCCAGTGAAACAGTTCATTGATCACGTCCTCGCGATCTGCTGCCCACACAGGATTTAATTCTCGGATCCATGATTCAAAAAAAGGTCGCCAACCAAGGGCAACTGGTTCCAAGTAGATCATACCACATCGGGATATTGTAGCAGGCGATGCATGTATTAAGTCCATTGTTTCAAAGATCATTGACATACTATCCGTCATGCGTATTACCTATTTATAATAATTTTTTCCATTATCTTTTATTTCTTATATTTTTATAGTATGTCATTAACCATTACATAATACTTCAATAGCATATTCTGGATATTGATTAAAAATAAAAAAGTATTATTATTAAACTATCAAAATTACATTAATTTTTAATTTATTTGCAATTAGAATTTACTAATAATATTGCATAAAATTTGCACGCGCTCAAACCTAAATTATACTTATATAGAATACATAGCAAAATTTGTTATTAATTTGTTATTGATTTTCCTAGGTTAGTTGTAATAATAATTCCAAAAAATCCAGAAAAATATTTTTATTGATTAACTTTATTAAATCCTATTATGTAAACTATAATTATGTTTTTACACATAACAAATACTCTAGAACACACTAAACTGAATATTGACTTCATCATATCTAGAAATAATGTGCTCAATCAAACTAAAATTCTAGAAAATTAATTTCTGATTTTTTGCTATTTCTTGATTAAGTGTTAGACACATCAAAGTTTTTCTGTAATGTCTTAGCATTACCAGAATTTGAAATTATTAGACATTTTTGGACGGGCATTGAAGAAGACACAAGATGTGTTCTACCATAATTAATGCATTTTAATCGTAAGTTCTTTGACGGGCACATTGTTTCAACACATTCATGTTTGATGAAATCGGTAATTTGGTTCAATTTGGTGTAAGTTTTTAATATCCAATAAAAAATATAAAATAGCTGTGCATTGCAACATATATGCAGATTTTCGCAGAATATGCTTATATGACCCACACAGCACATGTTTCAGAAAGCTTTCCGAAAGATAACTTGGAAATTAATATTGAAATGTAAAATTGAAATCATTCAGAAATATTTCTGAAACGTTTTATCAAAATAATATATCATTGAAAGCTTTCCAAAAGATAACTTGGAAATTAATATTGAAATGTAACATTAAAATCATTCAGAAGTATTTCTGAAACGTTTCATCAAAATTATTTATGACCCTTTTCACTGAAATATTTCTGAAATATTACGAAACATTTCAGAGAAATATTTCGTACGTAATGCCTAAAATACGTATCATTGAAAGCTTTTCGAAAGATAACTTGGAAAATATTATTGAAATGTAACAGTGAAATTATTCAGAAGTAAAAACGGAGAAGTAAAAACTTGAATCGCCAGTGAATAATTAACAATTAGCAAAAGAATTATGTTCGACCCAACTGGCAAATTTTATTGTTCATAAAACGCTACGTGTCGACCGCAAATTTCGGTCCTTTTTAAGCGTATAAAAATTCACAAATATTATTAGTCAGACATAATGTCTAAACTACGCCGAATCTAAAAACTAAACATCAAAAATTGTGGCACGCAACAATATATAAGTATAAGTCCAAAAATAATTATATAAATCAAAACTTACATATATTTGTGCATTAAATTCACAGAAGTATAATACAATTTAAACGGCATTTTCGTTATTTGTTTATGTCGAAGGGCATGTAAGAGCCGTGCGGTGGTAAAATTTTAACTGACAAGAACAGACAAGTAATAAACAAACCAATGACGTCAATATTAAAAGCCAGAGCGTGGAGAGAGAAACAGAGAAGAAGGAGATAGAATTACGTTTCTTTTATGATTAGGATAAGAAAATCTGGGAAGCAAAGGAAAGGCTAACCAGAGGGGTCGGGGTAAAGAAGAACGCAACTAGACGCAAGAATATTGCTCGCAGGTACACGCACTGAGAGGCGCGTGGCGCGAGCCGAACGCACTTTCGATGGGTCGATCAACGTCCGTAGGGACGGTAGGACGCCTTCCGTGAGCGGTGCGATAGTCGATCCTCTTTTGAGTCAAGGAATTCAATCCCTTTAACTCAGGATCGGACCTCGTGCGATTTCGAGAGGGAGAAGAGTAGTGAGTGAGGTTATAAATAAATGGGAATGTATTTATATAACATCGCCACTTGTGGCATATTTGCGCAATTCAACATGGCGTCATAGTTATGGCTGGTTAAAGGGATAAATTCAAAATTTCAGATTCAACATGGCGTCATAGTTATGGCTGCTTAAAGGGATAAATTCAAAATTTCAGATTCAACATGACACCATGTTGAATTGCGCATATATGCCACACGCCTTTCGAAAGCTCTTTTCAAGACGAACATTTTCCGCCCTTAGTCATTAAAATCCGTCTATACCAATTTTGGACAGATGGGGGGTGAAAGTGACGTGGATTGTCCCATATATATATATTTGAAATTTATAAATATAAAGATTGCAAATATAATTAATTAAAAAAATATTTATAAACATAAAAACTAAAATTCGTAAATGTAATGTATAGAAATCCTCGTTCTGGCCAATGTGCTCTTATATAAAAAAAAGTCTTACTTTAAAAACCTTTACTTTAGCATAATAGTATTTAAATTTAATATTTAAATGCATAACAATAATTACATATTGTTAGAAGCGAATCATCGTATGCGAACATTAGTATTTAGAGTTTAGGATCAGAGATGGCATTGAAATGCGGTATTATTTATTTTCTCCCCCTTTTCACGTCTACGGTGCCATCTCCCTTTACGCTGTGTAGTCAGTCCTCGCAAGGCTCGCTAACGTGGCACATGTTCAAGTGTAAGCTATGTGCGATTGTGCATAGTGAAGCCAATTAAAGTATTCTGTTCTTTTGTAATCCAGCGTGTTAGGTACGTTGTGCCTGATTTAATAAACCGCTCACAGGTTATGGGCCCAGTAGGCCACGTGCCCAGACTTACGGTGATAACGAAACGTGATTGCAAAGAACAATGGCCGCCACAAGCACACTGAACAATCTAGAAAAGCTGACCGAAGATAACTTCGACTCATGGAAGCTGCAAATGAAGAGTGTTCTGATATACAACGAGTTATGGGGATACGTTAGCGGCACCAAAATAAAAAGGGAGCCAGCCGATCTCGAGTGGTCAGCAAAAGACGAGAAAGCGCTCGCATTAATTGTATTAAGCGTGACGAAGAGCCAACTCAGCAATATTAAGAAAGCGAGAACGGCGAAAGAAGCATGGGATCAACTGTCGAAGATCTACGAGTCAAGAGGACCGGTAAGGCGAGCGACGCTGTACAAGCAGCTATACCGAATGAAGAAGGAACCGGGCGTCGCTATGTCGAAGTACGTAAATGACTTTACATCGAAAGCCGAACAATTGGAGGAAGCCGGAATTATCATTCCGCCAGATTTGCTGTCGATAATGCTGCTCGGGTCATTACCCACAGAATACGAAAGTTTCTGTATCGCGATGGAATCACGTGATGAAATACCGAGTATCGACGCACTCAAATCGAAACTTATAGAAGAAGAGGCGCGGCAGAGCGACAAAACAACACATGAAGATGCAAACAATAGCGCGTTAGTCACCAAGGACAAAGCTAACCGAAGTGCGGAACCTTCAAAGAAAGGCAAGCCTAATGAACATAAACCGCGTAAGTTTTTCGGAAAATGTTTCAAGTGTGATAAGTTCGGTCATCAAAGTCGCGATTGTAGATCAAAGACAAGAAATTATAAGACTGACGATGCGTTACCCGCGATATCGTGCAATGCGGAAATACCTAAATTGAGCGTCTGGTGTTTGGACAGTGGAGCTACCAGTCATATGTGTAATAGTAAACAACGTTTTTTGACTTAGACGAAAGCGTTCAAGGTAATGTTTACACCGCCGGGGACCAGAGTGTGAAATCGCTTGGAATAGGTGAAATTCGAATGAAAGTAAAGTTAAATAATCGCGCAACGAATAGAATAAGATTAGAAAATACTATTTACGTTTCGAGCTTAAGAAATAATTTAGTGTCCGTGTCGAGCATGACTGAAAAAGGGTACGTAGTGACATTTTATGAAAATAAAGCTACGATAAAACGTTCGGACGGTTCAGTAGTAGCAACTGCTATAAGAAACGGACAATTGTACGTGATGCGCGAATCAGAGAATCGAATGTTACAATCAGTTCAAAGCAAGCGTGACGATCTGTTAAAGTGGCATCGGCGGTACGGCCATTTAAACCTCGACGATTTAAAGAGACTGATGACGAACAATATGGTTTCGGGTTTCAACATAACTTCAGCTGTGAACAATTTAGATTGCGAAATTTGTCAGAAATGTAAGATACATCAATTACCTTACCAGAGATCAGTAAATAGAGCTAAATCAGTTCTGGAACTCGTCCACTCCGACATTTGCGGCCCCATCGAAACAGAATCGCTCGGTGGCGCTAGATATTTTATAACGTTTATAGACGATTATTATAGTATACTGAAGTTACAATGCTACGTAGACGTTCTGAGGCCCTCGACGCGTTCAAGAATTATAAACGCAGAGTTGAAAAAGAGACGGGACATCGCATTAAAAAGCTACGTACGGACAATGCGTTAAAATATAGATCCAAGGAATTTTCTAGTTTTCTCCAGCAGGAAGGAATCACAAGGCAGCTGAGAGTGGAATATACCCCGCAACAAAACGGAGTGGCAAAGCGTGCCAACCGTACACTCGTGGAAATGTCGCGATGTTTATTGTTGCAGGCAAACTTACCAAAATCGCTATGGGCGGAGATGGTAAACGCGGCTGCATTTATAAGGAACCGCTGCCCTTCAAGAAGCTTGCACGAACAAACCCCGTTTGAATTATGGAACGGCAAAAAACTATTTGTTGGATTTATGAAAGTAATTGGCTGTAAAGCTATAGCTCTTGAGAAAGGAAAAAGGCACGGCGAACCAAAAGGTAAGGAATATATCCTTGTTGGTTACTCTAACGAATCAAAGGCTTACAGACTTTGGGAACGAGGAACGAAAACGGTGACTAAATCCCGAGACGTACGCTTCATTGAAGATATTGGAGAACCATCGACGAACTCAAGTGAGGAAACGCTCATACCATTGGATTTTGATCCAGATGAAAATAATAACGCGAAGATAAAAGAGGCAACAGAGGATGAGGAGCACAGCGACGAGTCATTGGATGAACAAGCGAGCGATGATGAGGAAATGCGTTGTGGCCAAAAATTACAAAATGATATGATGGCGACTCCGCAACGCGGGCCCGGACGTCCAAGTTATGTTAGAACCGGAACACCGGGAAAGCCAAAAAAAATGTACAAAACAAAACAAGCCAACCCTTCATCAACTGATCCACTAAATCTTAAAGAAACATTAAGTCGGAGCGATAAGGAACTGTGACTAGAAGCGATGAAAACGGAATACGAGACCCTTGTCCAAAATGGAACGTGGATTCTAGTCCCACGGCCGACCGACAAGAAGATACTGATAAACCGTTGGGTTTTTCGAATCAAGAAAACGCAAGATGGCAAGATTGAACGATACAAAGCGAGGTTGGTCGCCCGAGGGCATACACAAGAAGAAGGGGTCGATTATGACGAGGTATTCGCTCCAGTAGCTCGGCTTGAAACGATACGAGCCCTGTTGGCCTGTGCTGTTAATGAGGAAATGTATGTTCACCAAATGGACGTGGTGTCAGCATACGTGCAAGGAAATTTGCATGACAAAATATACATGGAGCAACCGGAGCCATTCGTCAGGGACGGCGAAGAGGATAAAGTCTGCCTATTGAGGAGACCACTCTACGGCTTAAAGCAGGTCGGTAGGGAATGGTACAAACGACTCAACGATTATTTACTCAAGATAGGTGCACGAAACGATGCGTCGAATCCCTGTGTTTACGTTTATGGAGATGGCGAGAATTTAGTTATACTACTAATCTACGTTGATGATGTGACGTTGGCATTGAAGAATATCGTCAAGATAAACGAGTTAAAAACTAAGCTTAAGTCCGAATTCCACATGAGCGACCTTGGCCCACTGAATCAAATTCTAGGAATCAATATCGAAAGAGAGGGAGCCACCGGGGAAATTCGGTTAAGCCAACGAAAGTACATAAACGAGCTAATCAATCGATTTGGAATGGAAGAATCAAAAACAGTATCAACGCCATGTGATTCGAGTCAGATGATAACCAAGGAAGATGAATCAACGACTGAGGAAGAGATGAAGAATAGACCCTACAGAGAACTCGTAGGGAGCTTAATCCATTTGGCAAACGCGACCAGACCCGATATTGCGTACGCAGCAAATGTATTAAGCAGATTTTACGCGGACCCTCAAAGGAAGCACTGGATGGCTGCCAAACGGGTGGTTCGTTATTTAAAGGGAACGATCAACTACAGTATCACATACAAAAGAGACAAGAACGAGATACAAACCTACGTCGATTCGGACTGGGCCGGCGATATTAGTGACAGACGATCGTGTTCCGGGTATGTTACAATGCTAGCGGGAGGACCAGTAAGCTGGAGTGCGAAGAAACAAAAATCCGTGGCACTATCAACCATGGAAGCGGAGTATATGGCTCTCTCAGAAGCCATACGTGAATTGACTTTTATTAAAAGACTGCTTAGATTCATGCATTTTGACGAATATGTTAGAGATCCATCAACTGTCAATTGTGACAACCAGAGCGCAATACTTATGTGTAAAAACCCAGTATTTCACGGTCGTAGTAAACATATAGATATTCGGTATCATTATGCAAGGGAGCAAGTCGAAAATGGATACATTGAAGTAAGATATTTGCGTTCAGAAGAAATGGTAGCAGATATATTTACTAAAGCTTTGTTGAAATCAAAACATGAGAATTGTGTCAAGCTGTTAACTTTGCCACAGTCAAATTAAGATAGTTTATCACAATTCTTGTACCGTTATAGTTTGTAGTTTGCTTTAAGCTTGTTCTAGTACATTACAGTTTGTGTTAAATTTATAGTTTATCAAGATCGCATACACTGATAGAGAGGGTGTTAGAAACGAATCATCGTATGCGAACATTAGTATTTAGAGTTTAGAATCAGAGATGGCATTGAAATGCGGTATTATTTCTTTTCTCCCCATTTTCACGTCTATATACGGTGCCATCTCCCTCTACGCTGTGTAGTCAGTCCTCGCAAGGCTCGCTAACGTGGCACATGTTCAAGTATAAGCTATGTGCGATTGTGCATAGTGAAGCTAATTAAAGTATTCTGTTCTTTTGTAATCCAGCGTGTTAGGTACGTTGTGCCTGATTTAATAAACCGCTCACACATATTAACTATATAA